>NW_024098412.1:0-3558 GCF_016545835.1 Crotalus tigris | reverse complement strand
TTCATGTCCTCTTTGAGAAGACGATTTGAAGACCCCCTGGCTGATCGCAAAGCCCGTGAAAGAATAACAACGATGAGGCAGGGCAAACGCCCAGTGGCCAAGTATACACAGGAATTCCGGGCCATTGCCAGCAAACTGAATTGGCCAGAAGACATCCTCTTTGGCCATTTCAAAGACGGACTAAACTATGATCTATATGATGCTTGCCTGCCCCGAGGGGACCCACATCAACTTGAGGAATGGTACGTCTTGGCAGAGGAAGCAGAGATCGACATATTGAAGAGGCACCGCCGAGGAAAACAATGGAGCCGCCCCCCGCCTGAGCTGACACACCAACTGGTGAAATCATCGGATACAGCCAAGAAGCAAATGGGATGTCTCAAGTGCGGAAGAGAAGGGCATCGAGCTGTAGAATGCCGCTCAAAGGCCCCCCAGCACAACCCAGACAGATCCCCAATCAACAAATCCGGAAAGTCTTCAGCTAAGCCAACAGAAACGGCCATGAGAATGATGGAAATTGCAGAACCCCCCACTTCTGCTCACCAAGGGGAAAGAACTCCCTCCTACACCACAAGGGCCGGTGGATCCTCAGATGTGACATGCTCGGGGAGGTGGCGAACCCGCTGGTAAGATGGATGCATCAACACCCGATCTTCAAACATTGACTCATATTAATCCCACCCCATGGGCCGAAGCTGTGAAGGGTGAAAGCCTTAATTAAGACTGCTGGCTGGTACACAGCCACCGCCCGCTGCTGGCCTCTTAGCCCACACTAGTGGGGAATCTGGGCATTCCCATCCAGGAGAACCTGGAACAGACCAATCTCATTTGGCCAGCTGAGATGGAATCCATAGCAGGGGGGGGTGCCGCTACCCTAGCAAACTCTGCCAATACACCTCTCCCTGGGCAACCATGAAGAGGACTTAACGTTTGTGGTGACCCAGGTATGGAATGCCCAATGATTCTAGGGATGGAATGGTTGAAAAAATGGAACCCCTGGGTAAATTGGAGGACGACAGAAATCAAATTCCCGAAGGGGGACCCTATGGACTTAAAAACCCAAGAGAGGCTACCAGAATCAAGAATAGAAAAAGCATCCATAGGAGAGGAAAAAAGATTAACAGAAATACCAGAGGAATATAGGGACCTTGCTGAAGTCTTGCAAGTGAGGAGAGGGCGAATAGAGCTTCCCCCCGGGGGGGTGCACCGGGACCCACAGACTGTACCATTGATTCAAAGACTGGTGCAAAACTCGGCCGAAGCGCCAGATTTATACTCCATAGAGCCCAAGAGGGGAAAGGAGGGGGAGGGAAATGGAAAGATTTATAAAAAAAAACCTTGAGAGAGGTTTCATTGAGCCAGCCAAGCCTAAAGTGGCTGCCCCGGTCCTTTTTAGAGAGAAGAAGGATGGCTCCTTACGTTTATGCGTGGATTATAGGGCCCTGAATACAATCAGTGAAAGCAACCTATACCCGCTGCCCCTCATGAAAGACATGCTGTCACACCTATCGCAAGGGAAAATTTTTTCTAAACTAGACTTAAGGGAAGCTTACTATCGAGTGAGAATCAAGGAAGGGGACGAATGGAAGACTGCATTTAACTGCCCCATGGGGTGCTATCAATTCAAAGTCTTGCCATTTTGATTACAAGGGGGCCCTGCAGTCTTTATGCAATTAATCAATGACGTTCTAAGGGAGCACCTGTTTAAGGGGGTCCTTGTTTACTTGGACGACATTCTTATCTTTACCGAAACAAAAGAAGAACACGTCAAACTTGTCAGAGCGGTTTTAAAGAAGCTGCAAGCCGCTCACCTATATGCCAAACTCTCAAAATGCGAATTCCACCAGGAAAGGATAGACTACCTAGGCTATCGCATATCCCCACCGGGCATTGAAATGGACCCAGAGAAGGTCAGAGCAGTATTAGAATGGGCACCACCCCGCACAAGAAAGCAACTACAAAGTTTCCTGGGCTTTGCAATTTTTTACCGCCAATTCATCCCCTCATTTGCACAGATAGCCTTGCCCCTCACCAACTTACTAAAAACGAAGGGAACATCCTCAGTAAAACCTAGCCAGCCTCTAACATGGACAATGGAGTGCCAAGCAGCGTTTGAGAGACTAAAGAGACTTTTTTCTGCCGAACCAGTACTAAGGCAACCAGACATGGACAAGCCCTTCATAATACAGGCAGATGCAAGTGATGTGGCAGTGGGGGCTGTGCTATTACAAGAAAATGATGATGCAGTATTGCAACCCTGTGCATATACATCCAAGAAACTCACGGAAACAGAACAGCGCTGGCCTGTATGGGAGAAGGAGGCATACGGGACACATTGGGCATTACTCACATGGCGACAGTTCCGGAAGGCAACAAAATCCCTTTCCAGGTGTGGATTGATCACAAACATTTGGAAGCCCTGAAAACTTCAGGAAACGTCAAGCCCAAACAAGCCCGCTGGTCCCCGCATTTTCAACAATTCAATTAAGCTCAAACATTTACCAGGAAGAAAGAACTTCCTGGCAGATGCACTTATCCCTTTTTTCGCCCCCATGCCCCCCAATATAACAGCGCACGAACCACAGGACTCTAGGACCAATAATGGCAGAGGTCACAACTGGCAGCCGACAGTAACCACAAGAACCAAGGTCAAAATAAAACCACAAATGGACAGCCAAACTGGGATTGAAATTTTTTATTTATTTTTTATTTTTTTTTTTTTTTTTTTTATAATTTCCAGAAAAAAAGTTTGGAAACAGATGACTGGTTCCAGAAAAACAAACATGTTTGCACAATGAGAGACGGGTTGCCTTGGGTAGGGGAAAAGTTATATATACCAACAACTCAAAGACTAACTTTCATGCACCTTTGCCATGACACAAAATCAGCAGGGCATTTTGGATTTGTAAAAACTTTACACTTAATTAAACGGCAATTTTGGTGGCCATCAATAAAAGAGGACATAGAAAGTTATGTTGCCAGCTGCCCAACCTGTGCATCAGCAAAGAGGTTGCAAGGGAAATCGCCAGGGCTATTACAACCAGTGGCAAGTCCCTCAGCCCCCTGGAGGGAAATAGCCATGGATTTTATAGTGGAATTGCCAGAAAGCAATGGGAATACTGTTATCTGGACAGTCAAGGACCTATTTTCCAAACAGGTGCACTTTATCCCTTGCCAAAAAATTCCCACTGCAAAGGCCTTAGCAAAACTTTTCATCCAGCACATTTACAGATTGCACGGGGCACCCCAACGCATCATCTCTGATAGGGGAGTGCAATTTAAGTCTGCATTTTGGAAGGAATTTTTATCCCTCTTAGGGACCACTCAGGGATTGACATCTAGCCACCACCCTCAAGGAGATGGACAAGCGGAACGCTGCCAGTCGGTACTTGAGCAATATTTGAGATGTTTTTTAAATTTCCAACAGAGTGATTGGACGGATTTACTTCCTTTTGCAGAAGTTGCCTACAATAATGCAGTCCACTCCAGCACAGGCTACACTCCTTTTCAAATAGCCAATGGTCAAAGTTTCAACCCTATGCCAGAGTTAACCCCAAA
>NW_024098411.1:0-206812 GCF_016545835.1 Crotalus tigris | reverse complement strand
TTTCAAAGTGTTCCATGTAGAGGTTGGCAATGACAGGTGAGAGGGGTGATCCCATGGGTGCTCCTTCTGTTTGTTTGTATTTTTGTCCATTATAAATGAAGTATGTGTTGGATAGGCAGTGGTTGGTCAGGTCTAAGATGTGTTTAGGGGGGTTATATTTGTTTTGGATAGCTGTCAAGGCTTCTTTGATAGGCACTTGGGTGAAGAGGGATATGACATCGAAGCTCACCAGTAGATCGCTGGGCTGTAAGTTTTGTTTCTTTATGATCTCTATAAACTGGAATGAGTTTTTTACGTGTGAGGTGATGGATTCTGCATAGGGCTGTAGTTGTTTGGCGAGAAATTTGGCTAGGTTTTGTAGTGGTGAGCCTATGGAGCTGACTATAGGTCTGAGTGGGGTTTACCTTCTTTGTGTATCTTGGGGAGACCATAGAGTTTGGGGCATCTGGATGATTTCTCTCTGGGAATGATTCTTTGCTGGATCTCTTCGCTAATGGGGGAGGCTTTTATTTTGGATCTGGGGGTTTTTTCCAGGTAGGTGGTGGGATCTGTGTTTAGGGGTTTGTATGTAGAGTCTTGGAGTAGGTTGGTTAATTTGGTTTGGTAGTCAGATGTGTTCATAACCACCATGGCGTTGCCCTTGTCTGCTGGTAGGATTATTATGCTGGTGTCTTCTTTCAGGTTACGTAGTGCTGTCTGTTCCTCTTTGGGTAAGTTGCTTTTGGGTGGCTTGCTGGTGCAGAGGATGTTGGTGATTTCGAGTCTGATTCTGTTAGCGTCGTCGGGGTTGATTTTGGTCAGGCTGGTTTCAACTCCACATATGTTCCCTAGACCGAATTAACAAAGATCTCCTCACACTCCACCTCACACTCAGCAACAAGATCCACCCCACACTTTGGGACAAATCCAAACAACTCGCCGTCTGGAGAGCCGAAACACAGACCACCCTCAAGACAGATACACACACCAACAAACTCCGAAGACTACAAGAATGCCAGAAACAAACCCCTCCTCCCTCACAGCCACACATGAAACAAACAGTGCATAACATCTCAGATAGGATCCTCACCAAAGCTGAAACCAATGTCCTTTCCAAAGGATTAAACTTTGCAGTCGCTCCCAAACACATCCCCACTGAAACCATTATATCTACCAGAAGAAAACACACAAAACCGCTATCTGCATGCTCTCTCACACCACCACCCAGCACAGATCAACTCTGTAGCCAAGACACTCATCTCCAGAACAAAACGCTTAGATGACGAACAACACCTAAAAACCGAACTACACACTCTCACCAATGTACTAACATCCAATGGATTCCATAGAAATAAGATTACAAACCTAATCCAAAAAGAAACCCCCACTAAAATCCAAGACAAAGAACAAGAAAACGGCAAAGCCCTCCTCCCATACATAAAAGGCACCACAGACAGAATCAGTAAGATCCTCCATAAACACAACATCAAAACAGCATTCTGCACAAACAGAAAAATATCCACCATCCTTAGAAACCCCAAAGATAAAATTGAATTAGAAAATCAAGGAGTATACGAAATCCCATGCACCACTAGTCCCACCACATACATAGGACAAACCAACAGAAGAATAAGTGCACGCATTGAAGAACATAAGAACTCAGTCAAAAAAGAGGAACCAACATCTTCCCTGGTCCAACACCTTAAAGCCACAGGACATAAAATTGACTTTAAAAATACCAGAACCATTGCCAAAAGTGAACATTTTAATAACAGAATAATCAGAGAAGCCATCGAGATAGAAAAACGCCCACACAGCATGAACAAGCGAGATGATACCTCCCGCCTACCAGCCATTTGGAAACCCGCCCTTATTGACAAACGACTCCCTAACACAAAAAATGATACCAGACCCACACTCACAAAAACCACACAGGATGTCACCACCACACATCCACGCAAAAAACAAACCCAAAGCCACACCGATGACGAGGCACGACCACAAACCAGAAGCCAGACCACAGCTGCATCATTAGCCACTTTAAACCCCTCCAATCCATACATGAAGCAAACTGACACCCTCCATGAAGAGGAAGCACGACCACGAACGCGAAGCCAAAAAATAGCAAGGCAGCCCAAAATCTCAAACCCCTCTGCAACTCAGACTAACCTGAGCACAACCAAACAGAACACTCCCCCAGCCAATCAGAGCACAGCCAAGCCCCTAACCATTCAGAACACACCTCCACCCAATCAGAACACAGCCAAGCTCCCACCCAATCAGTTCATACCCCCACTGGCAGTTAAAAGGAAGAAACAGCTAAGACCACACATTGCTGCTCAAAGCACGAAGCTGAAAACACCAGCCTGAAGATGACGAATGGGACTTCGTCGAAACGTCGCCAAGACACTTCCAATTTTACGCGGGAGAAAACCCGAACAACCAAAGACCTACATATATATATACCGTAAATGCCGGCGTATAAGACGACTTCCACGAGCGCTGAAATCGGCGCCAAAGACGGGGGTCGTCTTATACGCCGAGTCGTCTTATACGCCGGAAATACTGGTAGTTTCCGACGTATAAGACAACGTTCTAGGAATGCGGCCCGGCTATAAAGACGGGGGTCGTCTTATACGCCGGGTCGCCTAATACGCCGGCATATACGGTATATATATATATATATATATATTTGTGTGTGTGTGTGTGTGTGTGTATGTGTATGTATGTATGTATGTATGTTCTGGAATTGAAAAAAAGTGTTTAGTCATGAGAATGTAACTTTGAAGTGCTTATATTGATTAGGTGATTTTTCGAATTTGAAGTTTGTGTAATGAATTGAAAGGAATTAATGTTTAACAGTTTTTTTTAATTAAGTTAGTTATTATTGGAAGAAGAAATGAATGAAATTGATGATAAAAAGAGGGCTGAGAGAGATATAGTACTTTAATATACTTGGTAGAGATATTTGAAGTGATAATTTGTTGATGTAAAACAATATTTGATTATGGTAATTCTAAATTGATAAAGCTTTAAAACAGGTTGAGCAGTAATAGAAATTTAAGCTAGAAATGGAATATATTAAATCTATTGTGTTATTTGTGAGAAATAGAGAGATGATAGTGAATGTATTAAGTTGAGCTGGTTTTGTATGTTTTTTTATCTTGGAATGTTTGTTTACCCAAACACCACGGTGTGTCCTAAATACTTTCTGTTAAAATTAAAAAACCAATAAAATATATTCAAAAAAAAATGGGCAGATGCCAGGAATGTTTGGATAATACTTTGGAACAATCCTGGTGCTACGCTTACCCCAAACTGCAAACGGCACACTCGGAATGCACCTCTGTGTGTGATGATTGTTTGTGCTTCTGCGGTAGCATTGTCTACCGGTAGCTGCTGGTAAGCCTGGGCGAAGTCTAAATTAGCGAAGATTCGGCCTCCCTGGAGTGAAGTGAGGATGTGGCTCACTACTGGTACAAGCTAAGCATGCTGCTGTAGTGCCTTGTTTATGGTGCACTTCTAGGCTGTGCAGATGCGGACGTCCCTATTAGGCTTAACTGGGGTCACTACTGGAGTCTCCCACTGGCTACAGTCCACCTGTTGGAGCACTCCCTGCTGTACCAGCTTGTCTAGTTCTGCATCATTTTTTGGCTTCAATGCAAAAGGGACCCTCAACAGTTTTAATCGGATTGGAGTTACTACTGGATCGAGGTTGAGTGAAATGGGTGCCCCTTTGTATTGTCCCAACTCTGTGCTGAATACGTCAGCATATTGTTGGCATACTGCTGCTAGATCAGCTATTTGTGTTTGATGGATGCCTGTCACCCTGATGCCCAGGACCTCGAACCAGTCCAGTCCTATGAGGTTGGTACACTGTCCCTCTATGACCACTATGCTGAGGAGACCCTCAAACTCTCTGAATACTCTAATAGTAGCTTCCCCCCTTATGGGATCAAGGCAGTTCTGGAAGTCCATTAGCACTAAGCTCAATGATTTGAGCGGGACCTGCCATCGGCTACGTTTGCAAATGTGGTTGAAAGTCCTGGAGGAGATAATGGACAGGACCAATCCACTATCTAGCTCTATGGAGCATGGGACCCCTTGCAGTCTTAGTTGGAGTCCTATCTTTTCTTTGATGGAACGTTAGGCCTCTGTCCGTTGGATGCTATGCCTTCCTGAGCAGTATTCAACTCTGTTCTGTCCTGGGGGTCATTTCCCCTTGTGCTGCTGTGTCGCAGGTTTCGTTTCCCTCTGACGACCTCTGCAAACTCTGGCAAGATGCCCTTGCTTTTCACAGGCATGGCATACTGTTGTGCAGAATCTGCATTCTTTCATGCTGTCCCCCGCAGCTTGCGCAGCTCTGTGGGGAAGTTGTTTGCTCTGTGGATTGTGGCCGTCTGGTGGCTCTCTCTGCAAACGATCGATTTCTTCACTCTCTTGGTGGATCACTGTGGGGCTGGTGTGTGTTTTAGGTGGCCGGAGAGTCTTCATTGCTCCTCCGGCAGCCTCTTCCACCATGATTTCCTTCAATGCGTCTTGGAAAGTCAGTTTCTCCATGGCGAATAGGCGCTGCTGTAATTCTCTATTATGCAAGCCGCAAATGAGCCTGTCTCTCAGACGGTCTTCCAGGTCAGGGAACTCGCATTGGCATGAAGCTTGGTGAAGAGCTACCACAAACTTTGCTGCAGATTCCCCGGATCTGTGCTCACGTTGCTCGAATGCATGGCACCAGGCGATTACTGAGAGTTTTGGCTCAAAATGTTCCCTTAATTTTTTCTTGAGATCTGCGTAGGCCAGTCTCTATACTTGCTGGTGCTATCAGGTTTTCAGTGATATCAAACGTGGCTTGTCCACAGACACATAGTAAGGTTGTCACCTTCAGACCATTGTCTGTGATCTGGTTAGCCCGGAGATGTCTACTTGGGAGGTGTATGAGCTCCACTGTTCCGGATGAGTAATATCGATCTTGTTGAGCTTTCCCAATTTAACCATTTTGAGGAGGCCCCTGTGGTGCTCGTTAATGGCTGTACTGCTGTGGTTGGAGCTGTGCTGCACTTTGGGATCCCGGAGACAGATCCCTCAGGTATATCTGTGCTTCCAGTGTGTCTTACTGGCAGGCAGGGAGGGGAGTGTGGTCCCACTAGGGCTCTTTACTTGGTCTGACACCCAGTGATTTCAGCATGCCTCCAGTGTGGCTTACTGGTAAGCGGGGGGGGGGTTAGGCCTGCGGGGGCTCTTTACCCAGTGATTTCAGTCTCTTGGTTAGCAGCAGCTCTCTCCTTTGCAGCATCCCACCTTCATTGCCACTATTGTGTAGTGGGCTTCAGTAGGCAAGGAGCAGACCAGCATAGTTACAATGTTATTTATTGACTCAAACTAGAACTGGAGAACTGCAGGCAATTGCCTGTAATTTATATTCTGAGCCCACAAGGCCTTAACCAATCGCAATACTTGAAAAACCTGCTCAAATATGAATGTTCCAAGTTTCCCTCCAAAACTGTTGGAGTCAACAGGGTCATCTAAAAGTTAGTTTCATTTTAGCTTCACAAGCAGTTGGAGTTAAGTTAGTTTCACTTTAGCAGGGATTAACATAACTTTATATATATTCAATACATAACACTATCTAGCTATCTATTTGGAAGCTCTATCTTTTTGGCTCTGGTACATGCATTATATGCATGATTTTTCTTTCAATGTATGCAAGAAGTAGGGCATCCATCATGCCATTTTCTTTTACAATTTTTCAGGAAATAAAAAGTTTGTTCACTTGTTAAATATTGATATCTCCCATACATTCAGGGTTCTGTCATTCTTTGTCTATTCAGCAGTTAGAAGTAGGAGCAGTGTCCTTCTTAAAGCTGACTATAAGATGTGTAAGGTTTTCCACTTAACCTCACAATTGCCCCAGCATTACTCAGGAATTTAAAAGAGCCAAAGAAACTCCTGAGCCGAGGTTTCAGCAAGCAAACAACTTTTATTTTGATCAAAACAGAGTTCTGGTAGAGAGATGAAGGCAACAACCAGAAAAGATGTCTTCCACTTTTTATACCTTTTCAGAACAAAGAGATCAGGTCTTGGTACCAGGCATAAGATGGCACAAAAAAAATTCCTAGATGATGACTCATACACAGCAACCCAGGCTCCATCCGTAACTCCTTTTCCCCCTCCCCTTACTGTGCTCTTTTCATATAAGCTATCACCTGTACCTAAAGCATGAAGTCCTTACTTTCTCCATCAGGATGGATGTAGACTCCACTGATTGGGTAATTTAATCCCACCTGCTCAGACTAAGACAAAAAAAAAAAACCTCTGCCACGCCTCCTTCTGGGTGTGGCTTCCCAGTTTTGTCTTAGTCTCATGCTCAGCAAGACGCTTTTCAGAAGGCTCCTTAGCTAAGTTTGATTCTTTACTTTTTTTCTTTTAGGCTAATCAAATTAAAATTGGACACTTTAAATTCAAATTGATTAACAATTAGATTAATTTGGCTTTCACTTCCAAATTAAGAGGATTGCGTTGGGGGGATAGGGACTCTGTCCTCCCTCCCCTGCAGCCCTTTGGGCTTTGAAAAGGTGGCGGCAGGCCTCGTTCGTTAGGGAGCTCCCGTTCTGACGATCTGTAGCCTCTTCGCAATTCTGCCAAGTCAGCTGGGGAGCGGAGGTCGGCCTTTGACTCAGAGACCTCCTGAGTGATTTACACGCGTCGAGGCCTTGAGGGAGAATTCCTGACTGCAGCTTTATCCGGATCGCAGCTGAGGCTGCTCTACTAATCGCAAGTGCTTGGGGACTGGGGGAGGAATCCCAAATCAGCCTTGTGCTCCCCTGCTGCGTAATTGATTCTCCTGTTTAAAACAGGACAGGGTTTTGCTTCTCCAGGCCTTAAAGGCCTGGCGGCCGCCATTTTGACCGCATGGTTTAGTGCGGCTGCTACTAGGAGGGCCCACGTGGTGGGCGCCATTTTGGAGGCCTAACTAAAATCCTTGGCAGTTATTCCTGCATTATTGCAGACTCATAGTTGTTGCCTGTGTCAATTGGTCTGTGAGCAGACCTGTTCAGGGGGGAAGATATTCTTGCATCCACAGTGGTTGTGGTGAAACTTGTGGGGGCTACTCCAGGTGTGGGCCTTGGATGCATTGAGCAGACCAAGGTGTTATTAACTGGCCCTAAGGCCTAGAAAGAGGAGCGAAGAGATTCCTTTGTTAACCACCTGTTTCTCAATTAAGCCAGTGACCTTTTGTCACAAGGCCTGTACAGACAGCATTAGAACACTGTCTGGCTGTTCTTGCCATTGACTTCTGTTCAGAGCGAGGATCGGTTTTCCATCTCTGACTGTGATCTGCGTGTTGGGTTCCTCCCCCCATTTCTAGGTACTACTGTCCAGGAATACCTAGACGGCAATGGCAGACAGCTCCTCGCCCCAGGCTTCTCAGTCTAGTGTCCCCCCCGCTCAAGCAAAGCGCAGATCTGAAGAATTGGACATGGGGGGGAAGAAAAAAGCTAAAACCAAACATCTGTCTTCCAAAGATATTTCCAAATCAGCCGAGCGAGAGGCCACAAGGAGACACTTAGCATTGGAGAGAGAATTCTCCAAGGCACAAAGGCTCAGATCCAGTGGGACTGAAATGGTTTCCCCCGCCCCACTGGATACTCCCTTGACAGAAACTCAATTTGAATCATCTCAGGATGCCCCAAGACCTTGGTCTCCTCGGGGAGAAACCGAGCAGGTAGGTCCTCCTCGCTCCTCTCCTTCATCAGCACACCAACCACCTGAGACCAGGTGTGCCTCAACGGAGGTTGGGGTCAGTTCCAGGGACCAAGGGGAAACGTGGTCCCAGGCTCAATTTCAGGCCTTCATGCACCACGCATTCAGGCAGTTTATGTCATCAACTGAGAGTAGCCAGGTGCAGTCCCATCCTACTCCTCCCGCATCTGTTCCCCCACCTCAGGTGGAGCGTGATACTAGACCTAGCTCTGCTGTCTCGGAGACATCCTCACAATTAGGGGAGGAGGGATCAGTGGAACTGGGAGTAGCAGACACTCTCTTGTCTGAGGAGGAGGATCCAGCTCCTGAACAGGTGACCTCTTCCGGGCTTTTTGATCCGTCCATTTTTCGGTCACTCCTCGTAAGGGCCATTGACACAGTAAAACTTACCTCAGCCCAGGAGGAGACACCTTCTTCCTCATCCAACTGGGAAGCCAACCCTCTGTTTGCGGAAAAGGTCAAGGAGGAACCGCAGATTCCATGCCCTCTAGTCTTCAGGTCTACGATGGAGAAGCAGTGGGCATCCCTTGCTACCACTCCTTCACAGAGCAGTTTAGACAAGAAACTTTACAATGTCTCTTCTTCTTTCGCTTCTCTTCTAGAAGTCTCATCTGTAGATGCTCCGCTGACCTCTCTGTTCTCCAATACCGCCGTCCCGGGGGACATGGCTGAATTCTTGAAGGCAGAGGACAAAAAGTTCGAGTTCTCCTTTCGTAGAGCTCACCAATCTTCGGCTTGGGCCATAAGGGCGGCAACCTCATCCTCCTTCTTTGCATGCTCGGCGATAATGTGGTTGCAGGAACTCCAGACGCTCATTCCACCAGATCAGGTCAGAGCGCACCAAACAATAGGGAAAATAGTGGCAGCATCCGAATACATTGCGGATGCATCCTTACACTCGGCTAGATGTTCGGCCAGATCCATTGCAGCCTCGGTGGCGTCACGTAGGCTGCTCTGGTTGAAGCAATGGCGCACGGATTTAAAGGCAAAGTGGCGCTTAGCAACATCTAGATACAGTGGCACTCACCTTTTCGGCCCGGTCCTAGAGCCGCATATCATTGAGGGCAAGGATAAGCGCAAGGCGCTGGCCCATCCCTCTAAAAAACCAGATAGACGGCCCCAACTAGACTTCCGTAGGCCATCATTCCGTCCCAGCGGTTCCTGGGATTGGAGGCAGCCCTTTCGGGCAGGGCAGTCCTGGGATTGGCCCAGAGGCTCGCGATCCTATTCTTTCAGACAGGACCGGCAACAGGACCGCCAGAGTAGTGCAGCCAGGGGTCAGTTCCAGACCAAGCGTCCCTTCAGGGGATCGGGCAGTCGTCCTTACAGGCGGTCCAAGTGACGCCAAGGAGGACTACCCCATTGGGGGTCGACTGGCACTGTTTTACGATGTTTGGGAAAACACAACCACAGACGCCTGGGTCAGAGAGACCATAAGACAGGGTCTCTCCCTAGAGTTTCGATCTTCTCCCCCAGATCGTTTTATACAGTGCCCGGTTTCAAACAATACATCAAAAACACAACTAATCACAACAGCCATCGCTCATTTATTAGAGATCAGAGCCATAGAAAGGGTTCCTCAGGAACAGATCGGGGAAGGGTTCTACTCCATCCTGTTTGTAGTTCCCAAAGCCTCAGGCGGTTGGAGGGCGATACTGGACCTAAAGGGTCTAAATTACTTCCTCATTTACAGGAGGTTCAAGATGCAGACCCTAAAGTCCATCTTGGCAAGTATCAGGAAGGGGGATTTCCTTTCCTCCATCGACCTGACAGAGGCTTACTTACACATTCCGATCATCCAGGAACACCGCAGGTTCCTGCGGTTCTGTTACGCACACAAACACTACCAGTACCGGGCTCTTCCCTTCGGCCTATCCTCGGCCCCGAGGGTCTTCACAAAAATCTTGGCCGTGCTGGCGGCTCATCTAAGGATGATACCCGTACGGGTACAGTGCTACCTGGACGACATATTGATACAGTCCAAATCTTTCCAATCAGGGCAGTCGGACCTGGCAATCACTATTCAAACACTTCAGGATCACGGGTTCTCCGTGAATTTCAAAAAGAGTCACATCACACCCACAAGACGTCTGCTCCATCTAGGAGCTCTGATAGATTCCAGCCTATGCAAGGTATATCTCTCCCAGGAGCGCCAAGTCAGCATCCGGAAGCTGACACTGCAGATCCGAAGGGAAAAAAGAGTACCCCTGGTACAATTATCCCAACTCCTGGGGAAGATGGTCTCTTGCTTGGGCATCGTTCCTTGGGCCAGACTGCACTCCAGGAACCTCCAGTGGTTCCTTCTTCCTTTTCAGAAACGCAACATCAGCGCCTCCCACAGGAAGGTCAGGGTTCCCCATCACACTCTGTCCTCCCTCCTATGGTGGACCTCGTCCGCCTTGTCCAAGGGCACTCTGTTCAAGGAACCCACCAGGATCACCCTCACCACAGATGCCAGTCTGTTCGGTTGGGGAGCCCATCTTCTGAACCACTTAGCCCAGGGTCAGTGGTCCAGTTCAGACCTGGCTCACAATATAAATTGGCTGGAGCTCAGGGCCATCCACCTGGCTCTCCAAAGATTCTCCTCCCTTGTATCAGGGAAACACGTATTAATCCTGACAGACAACATCGCGGCCAAGGCTCACATAAACAAACAAGGGGGCACCCATTCTTGGACACTCATGCAGGAAGCCCAGGCCATAGGGCTGTGGGCAGAGTCCAATCTGAGGTCCATCAGGGCAGAGCACATATCAGGGGAGGCGAATCAACAGGCAGACTCCCTGAGCAGGGTTACAGTGGATCACTCAGAGTGGAAACTAGACTCAGTCCTGTTCCAGGAAATATCATGCAGGTTCAGACAGCCCATCCTAGATCTCTTCGCCTCTCCGAACAACACACAGCTCCCCAGATTTTTTTCCAGGTTTCCGACAAGGGGGGCGGAGGGAACGGACGCCCTCCGGAGCAGATGGCCGGAGGGCATACTTTATGCATTCCCTCCTCTTCCACTAATACAAGCGACGATCCGCAAGCTCATCCAGGAACAGGCAGAGCTCATTTTAGTGGCTCCATATTGGCCAAGACGCCCGTGGTTTGCCGACCTGGTGGACCTGTCACTTTCACCTCCATGGAAGATTCCCCCGGACCGAGTAGCTCTCAGCCAGGGGAATCTCCAACATCCGGATCCACAGTGGCTCCAATTAGCCGCTTGGCACTTGAGCGGGAGAGTCTGACCAAACAGTCTTTCTCCTCTGGGGTTATTTCCGTCATCCAGGCCTCAAGGCGTCCCTCAACCAACAGAATTTATGACGCCACTTGGAGAAGTTTTTGCTCTTGGTGTACCAAAAAGCGGCTTTCACCACTCGCTGTCTCCATCCCAGACATATTAGATTTCTTACTTGAGGGGTTAACTAGAGGTCTGTCAACCAGCACCATACGTAGGCAGATAGCAGCCTTGTCGACGGTTCTCACCTGTGACAACCAGGTTTCCCTGTCCCAACATCCAGCAGTCAGTGCCTTTCTCAAGGGTGCGGCAAATGTAGGGCCACCCACGGTTCATCGTTATCCATCCTGGGACCTGTCTAAGGTGTTACAGGCTTTAACGTCCTCTCCATTTGAACCTCTGAAAGTTTGCTCCCTTCATTTCCTTACATTGAAGGTGGCCTTCCTAGTGGCCATCACGTCGGTCAGGAGGATTTCAGAATTGGCGGCCTTGTCGGTCAGGGAGGACTTGTGCATGTTCCATGAGGATAGAGTGGTCCTCAGGTTGGATCCTGCATTTGTTCCAAAGGTCAATACGGGGTTTCACCGCTCTCAGGAACTAGTCCTTCCTAACTTCTGTCCTAACCCTTCCCATCGTCTGGAGAGACGGTGGCATATGTTGGATGTGCGCAGGGCTCTGCGCCATTACATTAAACGAACCTCGGCCTTCAGGAAGTCCGAGGCATTGTTCGTGTCCTTTCAACCCTCCACTATGGGTCGGAAGGTCTCTTCTTCCACCATTGGTCGTTGGATTAGGACATGTATTTCCAGGGCTTATATTTCCCAGTCCCTTCTGGTGCCTTCACATATTACCGCTCACTCTACACGTAGTGCCGCTGTCTCAGCGGCTTGGTCTACCCAGGCATCACTCGAGGAGATTTGCAGGGCAGCAACATGGTCCTCTCCTTCCTCATTCATAAAACATTATAGGATAGATCAATTTGCAGCAGCTGAGGCTGCTTTCGGTAGGAGAGTCCTACAGCAAATAGTGGGTTCTCAGGGGTCACAAGCCTAGACTCCCTCCCTATAGGGACATGAGCAGCTTTGGTATGTCCCAATCAGTGGAGTCTACATCCATCCTGATGGAGAAAAGAGCGTTGTCTTACCTGAACGCTTTTTCTCAGCAGGATGGTGTAGACTCCACACCCACCCTGTTAGTGTTAGTCTAGGCCTGTGTCTTTCTTTTTTGTTTGGAGCCTTGCATCTGGAAGCTTCGCCTCGACAAAACTGGGAAGCCACACCCAGAAGGAGGCGTGGCAGAGTTTTTTTTTTTTTTGTCTTAGTCTGAGCAGGTGGGATTAAATTACCCAATCAGTGGAGTCTACACCATCCTGCTGAGAAAAAGCGTTCAGGTAAGACAACGCTCTTTTTCCAATATATATATAAAGCATCTGATCAAGCAATTAACTATAAAATAATGATTACAAAATAACAAAACAATGATGACATGATAACACTATAATTATCAATATAAAATGGTTACTATATATAAAATAAATGCTAATGTCAAACTTAAACATACTAAAATCATAAGCACAATACAATCCTTTTACTCCTCCCTTTTTAATATAAAAGCCGAATAGGCTTAGGGACTTTTAAAGAGGGGAACATAATCAGAAGGGAAAGGTTGCAAAATCATTGCTTTAGCTGGTCTATCGTTATAGACAGGAGTGGCAATAAAAGTTGGTCCGGATATAGTAGATCTAACAATTCTCTAAATAAGCGGGATAAGGCATGAGTAACACAACAACCCTCCTAAGGCCAAAACCACAATAAACAATATCCATTTCCAAGTGTCAAACATTCCCAAAAAAACATCCTCCAACATCCAGTGCTCCTGTCCATGTCTGGGCAGGGACATGAGCCAACTCTCGCATACTGTCAGTGACTACTTTGACATATTCCTTATGTGTAATGTCAGACTGGGGTCTAATAATACAATTTAGGGCCACAGTGACAAAATAGAGGGCCCATTTGGTTGGACGGTCCTCTCCAAGTCAAATTAAAATACGAAGTGATGTTCTCTCAAACTTCACATTCAAAAATGAAACAATTCTTTAGGGCCAGATCAATAATAATAATAATAAAAAGAGTCTTTGATACTGAGGGAATCTCAGTTGTGGTTTCCAGTTCATGAAAATCAACTTGAACCCATATTTGTATCCGGTTCAATTGATAGCGAGTTCAAATGATGCTAAAAAATCCGTTGGTCTGGTTATCGTGAAGCACACCAGGTTGCAGGAATCCTTCAAATGTGCCAGGTTGGGTAGGATGTGCAAACATATTTGGCGTTTAATGTGTAGGCCTGTCTCCATACTTAGTCCATTTAGCGTGATTATAGTCAATAGCTTTACATGCATCAAAGAAGATTCTGGCACTTGCCCATAAATCTCATGTTATTCTTACCCAAAAGGTAATGTCTATATGTTCTTCCATACGTCCAGATTTAAAGTTGTGGGTAAAGCTGCACTGTATTGACAGGAGCATAACAAGTGACCCTGTTGCCCCTTTGCAAGTGGAATACGTAGTCTTGTGATAAACACAACTCCCATTTGTTCCTTAAAGTAATGGGCCTATGGTCCTTCCTTCTACCAAAGAAGGTACAAGGGAAACAACAGTAGCAGAAGAAAGATATTGCAATACATAGTCCAGGTTCTAGGAACACGATTTCCAGGGTAGTCCAATATATTGAGGTTCTTCTCCTACTTAGATGGAAACAGTTCAACAGGTGAGGCAGGTTGAAATTTCATTTTCAGGCCGTCCAGCTGCGGAGCTTGTCACTGGAGAGGATATGATAGGACTTTCCATGGACTCACACCTTGATTCCTTAAATCAGGAGGATCTGGAATGATTGAGACCACTGAGGACAGGTATTTCTAGATGACAGTTCTTTTCACCTGAACCCACTCTCCAGGAACAACAATGGCCATAGACAGGTGGTATGGCAGCCCGGGCCTGTACTGAGATAGAAGACAAAACCTGCGCCAGATTATGTAAATACTGAGGAACTTTCTTCTTTTCTTCATTGACATTCTTGAACCTTCATGTAACAAAAGTCTCCCATACATCATTTCAAAAGGACAAAGATAGCTTTCCAACTGAGGCCTATATTGAAATAGCCTCACCGCTAAATGTTGTAAAGCATTTTATTTACTTGTATTTATCACAGATTTGTTGAACTAAAGTATAAATACAACCAACCTGTTTTTTTTGTTTTTTTTTAAAAAGTATTTATCATCCCTTGCGACCTTCCTTCAGTGGCTGCTTCTGTGTCCTAGCTATTGCTTTCTTTCTCTTCTTTCTTTGTTTCTTTCTTTGTTTGTTTGTTTCCTTCTTTGTCACACTCTCTTTCTCTCTTACTTTTCAACATCCTCTCCCATCTTGCAACATCCACCTCCCACTTTCTTCTGTTTCTTCATTGTTCTCTCTTTTCATATTTCTATAGTACATTCTTGTTCCTTCAACATTGTAAGGCTTGTGTTAAGGCATACAATTCACATGTTTGGGCTGACCACATTAATGGCAGTCTCCCTGCTTAATGCATGCAATTCACAAGTCTGTGCACACCCACTTAAAAACAACTTTCCTGCTTCTTCCTTCTAATATCCATTCCTGCACTTCCCTTCCACCACTTTGGTCTAACTTCTACTTTTTTTCCTTTCACAATTACATCTGCTATCTACAAGTGTATACCTCCTTTTGGCTTTCTGATGTAAAATTGCCCACACTTGATAAGAAATGGTAACCACCAAAACGTCCCCAAATGTCAATTTTAGGCAAAAATGCCACTGGCTGCCTCTTTGCCCCCAGTTCTGAGTCAAAACCTCCTCACCAAACTCTGTATTTGTTAACATAAACTCTTTTTCTAACAGTTTTGCATACAAATGTTTAGTCAAAACAACATAGCTATTTATAATCCCAAAATTTTTCTCAACTTCTTCATTTTAACTTCACAAAAAATAAACAAACTTAATAAGATATTCTGAGTAACTGAAAGAGATTTATATCAAACCCTAGTATTGGTTTTAATATAAAGTTAGTCAAATTCCAATTTAATCAAATTCCATTCAGATGGAAAGAATTTTCTGTTAAGTAGATTAAACGTTTCCAAATCGAATCAAAACAATGCAAAGTCATTTCTTTTGGTTGATGGATATATATATATATATATATATATATATATATATATATATATATATATATATATATATTAAACAATTTAAACTCAACAATTCCCCCCCCCAAAAAAATTGTCCAACAATTACTGTCTCCTCTTTCGAGTAAAAACTGCAAGAGTGGGATCAAATTTCAGATCCACTCCACCCTTCTCAAATCGCAATTCTAAGCAGAGAAGGGGAAAAAAAATGTTAAAATGAACAGCTCTCCCCTTCTTCTTTCTGTCTCACTCGCTCTTAAAGCAACACAGCAGCAAAGAGATGGTGGGGGGGGGGATCTCACCACCCAAAAAAAAAAATTCCTTCATATGCATGTTCCATAAATTCTCTCACACATCCTCCATAAAACTCTTCTCATGCAAACACTTACTATTGCTTTTCAATTTACTTTTACAACAATAAAATCTGCAGTTTACAATTTTTCACAGCCTGGGAGGGAGTGGGTGGGGGGATGGGGTTTGAGGGCTAACACACACTTAGGTATCAACAAATCAACTCATTCACTTCCATGCTGCTTTCATAAACAATTCCACATACAAATATTTCATTTCATACTTTCTTCAGGCAAACTATTTATTGTTAAATAAGGCCTTTTTATGTGTTGTTATCAGAGAGGGTGTTGACCCTCGTCCAAATCTTGGACATAACACAGAACAACACAGACAAACATATATACACAAATACTATTAAAACAACATTTATTTAGACATATGGCTTGTCCTGCAAAAAGCGAGAAAAATCATGAGGTGATTCCAACCAAACATGGTTTTTTTTATAGGGCCCTTTAATCGTCCCCTATTTTTCTCACCATTCCAAGTCCAAGCATAATGTTTTGGGTGGCCCACACACACACACACATATACATACATACATACATATATATATAAACAAAACACACTACAGATCAATTTGGGGTTTGAGGCTAAAACAGGCCTCCCCTTTTATTGCATACTGCCATAAGGAAACAGGTTGGGCCCCTGGGTGAAGATGGGCTGGTGAGGGACAGCATAATGAGCAAATCCTGGGATTCCATGAGACCAAACCTCAGGGGAAATGGAATCCGGAAAAGAAACAGGAGATGCACTAGCATCCAGATAACAAATATAAGCTTGCAAAGCTGGAAAATCCAAAGAAATACCCTGGGGTTGACAATTTCCCAGGAAATCTCTGCCCAGCAAATTAATAGGGCCCTTGGGTAAAACCAGAAATGAGTGTTGAACTTGGGCCCTTGGCTTGGAGTCACACACAAAGGGGTGGTGCAGGGAGCCATTTCAGTTTGCCCACTGACACCAACAATAGGAGTAGTCTGAGAACTCAAACAGTCTTTAGGGGCATGCTGCAAGACACTGTAAGTTGCCCCAATATCTACAAGAAAAACTTTGTTCCTTCCCCCTACCTGCAACTCCAAGAGAGGTTCAGGGGAGAAAAACAAGACCTCTGGAGCCACATTAGTATTGGGAGGGATAGCCGTCATTAGCATACATTTGCATTTTAGGATGGAACGGTTCAGCCTGTGGTGACAACCGGGATGGGGGAGGTCCCCTGTTATTGAATGGAAATCCTCTCCTTCCCCTCCAGGGCCCATCCGTGGCCCCAATTCTTTGGATATACACTTTTCCAGTGGCCTTGTGCTTTGCAAAAGGGCACACTGGTCTTGCCCCAGGGTATTCTGACGAGGCTGGAGAGCAACGGCCAAAAGTTGGGCATGCTTCCTCATGTTATCTTCCTCTTTCCCCTCTGCAGCCTCCTCCCTCTGGGAAAGCAGTTTGTATTAAAAGTTCAAAAGTTTGAGCACTGGGTGAAACAAGTTTTTTTTTTTTTGCAAGTTGCGCTGAATATCGGGGGCGCTTTGTGTAACAAAAGCCATTTTCAAAACTGGTTCACTGGCTGGGCTATCAGGATCAATGTCTATATAACAACGAAATCCATCTTTTAATCAGTTGATAAAATCAGTAGGACTCTCTTGTGCTGTCTGGAAAATCTGATTCACTCTATAGTAATTAACAGTCTTGGGGACCCCAGTTCTAATGCCATGGAGAATGGCTTTGTGAAAATTCAGTAAGGCACCATATCCCCCATCAGTGTTAAAATCACATTCAAAACTTGGAACAAAAACAGCTTCAGATGCTGGCCACTGTTCAATGTCTCTTTGTCCATCATTGGTGGCTTCCTTCCATCCCCCAGTATATTCCTCCAAGGCTTTTTTTTTTTTCAAAACCTGGCGTTTGTCCTCAGCCCCCAAAAATCCAGATAACAAAGTATCTATATCAGGGACCGTTGGCTTGTGGGTGGCAAAAATCCTTTGAAATAAATCAACGTACTGCTGGGGGGATTCTCTAAATGGTGGCAAGTTAGCTTTCCAGTGAAAAAGGTCACTGGTGGTAAATGGGGTGTGAACCAGGACCATTTTTCCATTTGCTGCTGGCACCTGTCGCAGTGGGCATATTGTCTTCTCCTCCAAGTGTTTTGTTTTAGCATAAACTTTGCCCTGTCTCGTGTGAGAAGGGCTTTGAATCCGTGCAGCAGAGGAGGATCCCTCATCAGGATCTTGGTCTTCAGAGACGGAGAGAAGGGGGGCTGCGGGGGAAGCAGCAGCTGAATGCAAGGACGGAGAAGAGACAGAGGGGGCTGTGGGGGAAGCAGCAGCTGAGCTCAGACAAGTTTGAATTGCTTTCTTTTGAAACTTATTTATTTCTGGGCGGATTGGACAGACCAAATTCAAAACCTTTGGAGGGACTAACAGGCCACATTGTTTTAAAATGTCCTGTCGGATGCTCAAATTAAAGAAAAAGCCTGCATATAATTCTTCATCCATCCGCCCTTGTATAGCAAAAACATCTATAAGCTTATTAATAATATCCAAGTGCACAGACCCTTCTCTTGGCCAAGGTTGTTGCCCAGGGCCCATAAAATAAGTTGGCCACACATCAAAACAAAGCACCACCAGACATTATCTGACACCAGACGTTGTCTGACAGGGTTAAACTTAACAGCCACGTGAAAAATCCCAATTTTCCAAAACACTTTGCAGAGGATTTCATTTTGAGTTAATTTGTTTGTTTAAATTACTCTCTTTTTGTTCTTCTTCTCTTTTTTTTCTTTTTCTTTTTTTTTCCTTTTTACTTTAAGATAGTTTCTTGGCTTCCTCCCTTTTCACTTAATTAATTTGGAATTTTGTAATTAATTTTTCCTTTGGAGGACTAGTCGGGGAGATCAGCCCCCTATCTTATTCCAAAATTACCAAAACCTCTGCAAAAAAAATTACATACCAATTTAATTATTTTTCTTAACTCACTCTATCCTGTATTAGAAGACAGTTGCTTGGCTTCCTCTTTTCTTACATTTATTCATTTATTTTTATGCTTATCTGTAGAGGATAGTCAGAGAGATCAACCTCCTGCCTTATTCCAGGATTTCCAAAGCTTTTTTATTTCTTTTACTTACCAAGGCGCCTGTTGCAATTTCTCCCGTCAGTAGAGAAGCATGAAACCTCGTTGAATTCGGGCGTTCAGGTTCATCAGACACGGACCCCACCATCGACGATGAAGCATAGAATCTTCCAGGTCAAACACCTGGGAGCGCTCTAAGACTCACAATTCAGTCACCGCTGGTTTTGTCCTGTTGAGAATTGAAGGCTCGCTGGGACCTTAACAGGGGTCTCCAGATGGAGGGGAGAGCCATTGTGGCTTCCCCCACGTTGGGCGCCAGGATGTAAGGTTTTCCACTTAACCTCACAATTGCCCCAGCATTACTCAGGAATTTAAAAGAGCCAAAGAAACTCCTGAGCCGAGGTTTCAGCAAGCAAACAACTTTTATTTTGATCAAAACAGAGTTGGGTGACCCCATCTCTCTTCGTGGCTGGTATAGAGATGAAGGCAACAACCAGAAAAGATGTCTTCCACCTTTTATACCTTTTCAGAACAAAGAGATCAGGTCTTGGTACCAGGCATAAGATGGCACAAAAAAACAATTCCTAGATGATGACTCATACACAGCAACCCAGGCTCCATCCGTAACTCCTTTTCCCCCTCCCCTTACTGTGCTCTTTTCATATAAGCTATCACCTGTACCTAAAGCATGAAGCCCTTACTTTTCCAATATATATATAAAGCATCTGATCAAGCAATTAACTATAAAATAATGATTACAAAATAACAAAACAATGATGACATGATAACACTATAATTATCAATATAAAATGGTTACTATATATAAAATAAATGCTAATGTCAAACTTAAACATACTAAAATCATAAGCACAATAAAATCCTTTCAGATGTCACTTTTTTTCTCCTTTTTTCATTCAAATAGAGTAAAAGATAGCTGGATTGAGATATTGTGATAAATTATACTCTGTTTTATTCAAGATTTGTCAAAAAGGACATTGTGACTTCATGATAATGGCAATAATTGCATTCTATTTATTACTACATTTTGAAAAGCATTTTAATTCTTGTTAGTTCAAAATGCAACAGACAAAAACGCACTGCAATTTGCATATTATCTTGTACTGAAGGAGCTGCATCAGCTTCAAATTGATTTCCTGATGCACTTTAAGGTGCTGAACAAAATAGTCTGGACCAGGAATGTCCAACTTTGGCAACTTTTAAGATTGGTGAACTTCAACTTCACCAACTCCCAGAAGTTGAAGTCCAAAAGTCTTAAAATTGCCAAGGTTGGACACCTCTGGCCTAGAGCTAGGATATATAAAAGATCCTGTCCCCTTAATTCTTATCCACTAATTTTGATTAGTTTCATAATCTTTGTTTGGTGGTGAAGCTGGGGGGAATCAAAGGGATCACAATTTGAGTGACGTTTCTCACTCTAATGTCCCACAGACTTAATTTTTCTGACTTTATTCTGGCACCTGATATTATCAAATTAAACATGTAGTAGTGATCAGTGGATGTTGTCCCTCAAGGGACCATAAGGACCTTGGATAGGTCTGCAATCCCCTATCATCATGTGCTTTAAATAAGGTTGCTGTGCACTTTTAAATGCTTTTAAAAAGTTGGTTTATTAAATCCATTTGCTTCTGAGATTAAATTTTTTGCTGCTTTTATGATTGCTTTTATGCACACATAATACTGCTCAAGAAATAAAGCAGTACTTTCTAAGTTTTTATCCTGCCCATGATGAATTATTTGACAATGGGTGAAATATGATGGCTTGAAAGCTATCAACTGGGACAAATTAAATTTCAGGGCTGGCTGGGGATTTAACTCAAATCTTTCTCAAGTCCTACTTTAACTAGTACCCCTGTTAAAATACTGAGGTCATAGGATATTTTTAGTTTGAGCTGAAATTATGTTTTTCATTTTCTAGGATGTATACTGTATCAGAGCTCTTGTATGGAGCTCAGCAAAAGAAAAAAGGAGAGCCCTGGTTGATTTGAATGCTAGTTTCAAACTGAATTCATCTCATGTTTGTACTCTGATATTAAGGGGAGCTATTTTAAGCTCTTTGGGTAGCCTGCCTTCAGAGAAAAATAAAGATCATGAAAAGGTAATCCCATTCTCCTAGAATTTATGGTTTGGGTATTTTTTAAAACTGTAAATTAGTGAGAGAATAATCTTAATAGAAATATATACTGTATTTTGTTAGTACGAGGAATGATTTACTCTCATATATATGGACACAACTACTGGTAATGCTATGAACAATTACTTATATTCCACTTGCTCTTAAATCCAGTGAGGAGAATAATATTTCTTTTTTAAAGAATTTTTTGTATTAAAGTTTATAATATAAAATACATATGTAATAAAGATCAGAAAGGGAAAAGGAGTGTAATGAAAAAAGAAAAAGAAAGAAAAAGAAAGCAGTGACTTCCAACTCTTTACAATGCAATAGAATACAAAGCACAGTTACAGCCTCAGCTTTTTACCTTACATTTCTAGTAGATACAAGCCATTTCTACAATAGCAAAGTTGATCTAGCCATCAAAACCTAAGATCAAAATTTCATTTTTTTGTTTCAAGCATAAAGTCTAAAACTAGTTTCCAAGTGAAAACAAAGCTCTTCTCTTTAATTAAAACAGTCAGCTTTGCCATCTGCACCAACTTCATCACTTTTCCATCCATTCCATTGTGGGAATTGACATGTTTTTCTATTTTTAATGCATACTTGATACTTCTACTGTCAACTTATATAATAACAAAGTTCCAAATATTCTTTAAGGACTGTCCAGCAGTCCTTAAAAAGAAAGCCTCTGGTTTCAGTTTTATAGTTGTTTTTTAAAAAGAGATTTCTAAGTTTACCTAGGAAAACAGACTTGATGATATCTTATAAAATAATGTGTATTAATGAAATAAAGCTTGGACCACTCATGGAATATTAAAACATTTTGAACCTATAACCAAGAATAATACCAATAACATCTATTAGGGCAGGGATGCAGTAATGATAGCAGAGATCATTAAAATGTCTGAATTTTCTCAATAGTCAATCAGCTTTTCAGTAATGTTTTGTAATCTGAGATAGCAATGAGATTCATACACCGAACATTTCTAAAAATGAGTATTGTATTATAAAAATATAGGGGGCGTGATGGCAGTTATAGCAATTAAGAACTGGGCTTGTCAACCGAAAGGCTGGCAGTTCGTGACCCAAGCACCATGTGAGGGTAAATTTCCATTCTTGCCCCAGCTCCTGCCACCTAGCAGTTCAAAAGCATGCAAATGCAAGTAGATAAATAGGTACCACTTTGGTGGGAAGGTAATGGTGTTCTGTGTGCCTCAGCGCATAGTCATGATAGCCACACAATCACAGAAGCATCTTTGGACAATGCTAGCTCCTGGATAAGAAATGGAGATGAACACTGCTCCCTAGAATCAGAACAACTGGATAGGTGAAACCTTTACCTTTTTATAATACAAATAAAGTACAATGATTCAAGTGGTTAGGACGCTGGGTTAGAGGTTAGCAAACCTGTGTTCAACACTCAACTGCTGCCCTGGGGTAGGATGAGCTCCCATTCTTCACTCCAGCTCCGTCAGGGACATGAAAGGAGCCCCCAACTTGGTGTCCCTCAGGCGAAGATGATGTCACCAGCTAATCCTTTCAACCTGGAAGCACCTCAGTGCTTCTAATACAAGTGTGATGCAATACAAATAGAGCTATTAAAATGATTTCCATTCTTAGCTTCTATGCCTATTTGTTACAGAATAATTTATTATTCTCACCTCATGGAACTAGCTGTATTATGTGACCACTTCTCTGGCTGAGGTAGAGAATTGTAGTGCTTTAGCTGTTGCTGAACTTGACGTTTCATTAGCTCTAATTGGTATGGCCATTGACAATGGTTGCTGACTGGTAGATGAAATACAGCAACTCCTGAGCAGCTAAAAGTTCCTTGCCATAAATGATTGATAAGGTTATAGCCAACTTAGCAATTTTCACATTGAAAATTTCATCTGATAAATTAATTTAGCAAAATGAAATACAGTGGGCTTTATCACCATAGTGACAGAAATTAGAGAAAAATATTAATTAAACACTTGTAAAATGCATGTGTGAGTTTTGGAAGTCATTCATGATTTTTTCAAGATTTAGTAGTTCAGAAGTGTAGTTTCTTGCATTCGCTATATATGACAATATTCCTGATCTGACAATGAATGAACTAAATGAACTAAAGCACAGATACTCACAGCTAGCAGCCTATTGCATAATTAGATTGGGATATTATTTTCTGATAGGAAAAACTCACATAGATTTTTATTTCATACTAATTTTGCAAAAGCAAGTAATTTCTATTATGTGTTTTAATTCTTTTAAATTTTCTTTCCAATGTCAAGCTCTAAAATGAGTATAACCCATTTTTAAATTCCCTTCTTTCCTTGATGTTTGTACAATTATATGCCTACAAAACAGTCTGCAAATATACCTACACAACATCATAATGGAATATATTCAGCCTCTTATTTCATCAAAATAAAATCTATATGGTTTTATTCTTATTTTTTCCACACATAATGAAAAGGATTGATTAATTATATGCCAACATGTCATTTTCAATTCCTGGTGCCACACAGATTTTCTCCATGATCTAACAGGTTAGATCCCTAATCTGTTTTTTCAAATCTGCCAATGGTGCACTCATCATCATTGTAACTCAGGATGCGTCATGCCAAAACCGTGCCCACCCCATTGCTGGCAATGGAAAAAAAGTTGCGATACATCGTGACACGTCACGTGACGTTGCAAGTTTGACACCCCTGTTGTAACTGACTGATCTTGTTGCTAGTCTTCTCTTTCCTTCCACCTTTCTCAGCATTAAAACCTTTTCCAGACTGCTAAGCCTTTGCATAATGTAGTTTGTTGTATTGGCTATTGTTTCTCAGTATTGAAGTCAAACTACCTGGAGAATACCAGGTTGGGAAAACCTGACCAAGATTCTTTATCCTGTTACCAAAATGTGATTCTCCACTGTGGCCAAATGGTTAAGACTTTAGCTCATCAACTGGAGGGTTCTCAGTTCGAGATCCAAGTACCATGTAATGGGGTGAGCTTCCATTCTTGCCCCAGCTCCTGTCAACTTGTCAGTTCAAAAGCATGCAAATCCAAGTAGATAAATAAGATCCCATTTGATGAGAAGATAAAAGCATTGGTGTATAGTCAAGCCAGCCACATGACCATGGAAGTGTCTTTAGACAAACTGGCTCCATGTGTCTTAGGATAATGTTGCAGGATCCAATCTGGTCGGTCACCAAGGCCAGAGGTTTTGTTTTCCAAGCTTCAGACTCATGCTGGAGTCCATCCTCAGGGAACTTCTCTTTACCTTTTTACCTTTAAAGAGAAATCTTTACCTTTAATAAAGAGACAACATTTTACACTTCTAAAATCTAGTATAGATTTTCAAATCCTGCCAGATGACTGCACTTAACTGAACTTGAACAGCTAAACAGGATCAGACATGGATAGCACTTTAACGGGAAATCACCAGGTGTTATCAAGAGTATAGGCTAGATTAGGAAGTCAAAACCACATCCTGAAAGAAACCAGTAACAGAGAAGTTCTGAACTGTGGCCAAGACAACTATGTGAATGAAGACCTCAGAAATCAAGTTCAACCTCAATGATAATTTTTCAAATCTTATATTTCAAATATCTAATTATATTTTCCAAATAGCACTGTAGTTATCCAGCTATGAAATATATAATTGTGTCTGTTTTCCATTAGGCCTTATCTCTCTCTTGGGACAGTAAGGATTTTTGTGATGTGGAAGACTTTTATCATCATAAAATGCTCGCTTTCTATGATAAGTGAGTATAAGCATCAGTGAAATTGTTGTTATATACCATAATGAATAGGGAGACCTTCCATCCTAATAGCTTCACACATGAAAGACTTAAAGAAAAATCTTAATCTGACCTGCCAATCAAACTTAATCTTGTCAATCCAGATAGTTGATGGACAAAGTCAGTGCCCAGGGAGATAAATGCTAGTGCCAGCAAGGAACAGGAATATTGTTCTCTCAAGTGGTTTCCAAAAAGAAGATGACAACTCCTGTTTTGTCTTTGGTGTTTTTCCTTTATGGAAAGAGCAATTGACTTTCTTTTCAGTTGGATCACTTGGCATGTAAGCAGAACCCTGACTTGGCAGTGAAATTGAGATTCAGGAAAAATGCAGTAATAAACTAATTTAAATCAGATATACATTGGAATGTAACTGTGGAGCTTAGTTTGTGTGTGTGTTTATTTCAGCCATGAGTGGAAGCACTTCCACTCATTTCCCTCCTATCTTTTGTTTTTTCAATTCCTGTTTACTTAGTATACATACATAAGAAAGACTTTAATTCATATTGAATCTGTGACTTTCATTCTAAAAAATAATCTTAGCACAAGGAAGTTATGATAAGATGGAATGAATGAGAAGAAGTTGCCACTTTGCTTGCTCCTGAGTAATTCAACATGATAGAGGATTTCTGTAGAAAAAGTTGCTAGAGGCAATATTCACTGAATAGTTGCCCTGGAAGTATGGAATGTGTAGTAGAGATAGTAAAGGATGGGCTTCAAGACATTCCCCCCTCTCTTGAGGGAACTGGAGTGCCCAACTCACAATGTCTTGTGTGTGGGTGTGTTTGCAGGCTCCCTTTTCATGTGCAGAATAATACCATCTACATGTATCACTTATTTGCAGATGCAACCTATTTTTTTATCAGAACTGTATCTGTTTCAGATGGCGTGACCCTTTAAAATTCTGACAGGGAAAAATGAAGAAAGACAGGGATGTAGTGAATTAATACCATATTTATTATAACTGTGCAAGAAGATAGTAAAGCTATAAGTAATTGTTTTACAGATTCTTGTGGTCTCTAAATGCTTTTCACACCATAACAGAAATCAACCTCTTTGATGGAGCTACATATGCAGCCAATTGTAAGAATGAATGAATGTATATAAAGCTACTTTGCTTCCTTTTGTGAGTTTCCTTTACTTTAATTGCATTATTCAGCCTATCCTTGGTTATATAACCCTGATTAGTAGTTTTAGTCTCAGAAAAAATAATAATAAACATATTTTTCCTTGGCATAGATGAGTTTACTAGATCTTACTTTGATTTCTTTACTATCTTGTAAATGTTGGATTTTGCACTTACTTGATTGGATGTAGAAAAGTGTATAAAGTACAGCGCCTTTGAAAATTATTCCCTATATTATCCAGGGTACAAGTTTAACAGTGAAAGCTGTTCATATTAGGTTTATTTCTTTTTTACTAAGAATTGGTTAATTAAGATAACTCATTTTTTGTTCTTTAATTATGTAACTCTTTAATGCATTTGTTTGTTGTATTCCTGAACTGGCAGCAAACATAACCAGAGACGTGGGACAATCAAAGAAATCATTTAGATGTGGATCTCTTGCAACATATTCTGACAATACATCCTTAGAAAGAAGAAAAGTATATACAGAAGCAGTCAGGCAATCAGCTATAGGACTTAGTGGTAAATATTGCAAAGGTTTTTGAACAGAATAAGAGTTAAGAGGGCATAATCTTTTTTTCTAGATATCGTCTTCCTATACTATATAATAATGTAGTTAGGATTGTAGGCTTCCAAGCTGTCTTTGTCAAAGGGGAAATTGATGATGGTGATGATTTATAGCAAGCACCACTGCTACAGAGACACTTAATTTCTCACAATTTTGCCCTATTTAACTATTTTACTGTGAATTTTCTATTGTTCATTGAACTATGGATATATTTGTGACTTGCCAATTACAGAAGCTGTTAGAATAATAGAAGAATCAAATCAACTTTAATTAATGTCAAAGATAAGCAAAGGAAAACCCAAATATGCATTTTATATAGTTTTTCTCTGATTTCACAGTAATTAAAGTCAATAATCTGAAGCTCCCAGGAGTATCAAAATTACAATTTCTTTTATGTCATGTTTAGATACAAATAGTTCAGCAGTGGCCTAAATGCCAGCTATTTTATGGAAAGGCAAAACTCTCTAGGGTAGGGGTGTCAAACTGCTGGCCCGTCGGCCGGTTGCATCATGTGGAGGCTGCACCCACCCCAGCTCTGGCAATGCAAAAAAACTTGTGATACATCGCAACATGTCACGTGACGTGGCAAGTTTGACACCCGTGCTCTAGGGCCAGGATCTTCTTAAAGTTCCAATGTATCCAGGAAGATGGATGTGTAGCAGAATTCCAATTGATTCTGTAATTCTTTTAGCTTATATTAAGTCACATCTTTATTCCCATCGCATGAAAAGCTTTATGGCTTTAAATAATTGTTCAGCTATCCCAGTGTAATCATACTTATTTAATGTAGCAGAAAAATTATACAATAGATTATTCACTCTTTCCTCCCTATTTATTGCTCTGTCTTTTTAAAATATGCTTGAACCCTGGCCTGATATTCTAGTGAAGAAAGACTCAAGTTCATTTTCATCAATAACACGGGGATCTGGTAATTATTACCATTATTATTAATAGTACTGCTTTTGTTAGTGACTAATTTTGTTAGTTATGATAAGCCTTCAAATTTAACATATTCAACATGTTTGAAAAATTTAACAGCTTAGAAAGGAAACCTGAGAACGTGGTGAATTCCCACATAATGCATACAGGCATTCCTCCACTTACAACCATAATCAAACCTGGCAGCTATGGTCAAAGTCATGAGGGCCATAAAGCAGATCATCACATGACTAACCTGATTTTACAACCTTTATTTGTGGTGTTTGTTAAATGACTGCCATAGTTGTTAAGCAACCGGCATGATCATTAAGAGAATACCATTGTCATTAAGCAAACCCATTATTCACTATTGTGGCTTTTGCTGGAAACAGGAAGTAAACTCCGTTTTTTGGAAAAAAATGTCATAAATCTTGCTGATGTGACTGCATGATGCTGCAAATGGCTGTAAATGTGAGATGGTTGCTGAGTGCCCAAAGTGTGGTCATGTGACTGCAGAATGGCCAAGCTATTGGAATTATGGACTCTGGTTGTAAGTAGTTTTTGGTAGGTCCATCATAACTTAAAATGGTTGCTAAGTGATTGACATAAATCAAAGATTACTTTAGTTTAATCAATACCATTATACAGCACAAAGTCTACAGTTTCTCATACATTTGACTAGATTATTGTATGGTCAGAAGTTCCATTGAATTTATCACATCTTGAAGACTATAATGAATGTATCACTTAAATTTTAAGGAAGCCACCAATAAAAATCCTCACAAGAACAATTATTTGGAATAACAAATAATTCATTTATGATTTATGGTAAACATTATCTCAGGTGTATGCAAGAATAGGGCAAGGGAAATTAATCTAGAATGGGAAATCTAGAGTTTTTGTATTTATTCATTTGACTCAGCCTTCCATCCTTCTGAGGTTAGTAAAATGAGGACCCAGATTGTTGGGGGCAATATGCTGACTATATAAACCACTTAGAGAGGGCTGTAACGCACTGTGAAGCAGTATATAAGTCTAAGTGCTATTGCTATTAAATATATATAAGTATGAAATGAATCTTATTAAAGGGGTTATTCTTTCTCCTACCAAAAACAATCCTTTCTAAGAAATAGGCAAATGATTGGATATATTTTTAATTGATTAAAATATTTAGATCTGTTTTATCAAGAGTATAAAGAAAGGTTAAGGTTTCCTCTGCCCAGTCTGTCTGACTCTATATGGCAGTGCCCATCTCTGTTTCTTAGCCGAGGAAGCCATTTTTCAGTGTAAATTAATGTGAGAGACTTGATTCATAACACCACCCCACTTTGCATCTTAAGAAGACAGAACTCTTGGAATAATTCTTCCAAAGAAGAAGTGGTTGCAGGCGTGCTAGACAGGACATGGGGTCCACGCCCTCCCATTCAAGGTTTTAAGAGGTTCCCCAGTAGTCCCACCCAATCAACCCCCCTTCCAGTGATAGTTTCAGGCATCACAATTCCACCCCCTTTTTTCTTTCTTCCGTCTGGATGGAGACTTCAGATAAACTACATGAAAGGCAAATAACCTTCTTTGTTCTGGTAAGGTTCTTTGGTGCTAATGCTTTGAGGTTACAATAAACACACATTCAGCATTCAACTCCTTAGAAGTATACTGAAGGAAGTGAGGGCCATAAAGCCCCTTTGTTCTCCCCCTTCTCTCCCTCTTATGGCAGAATCCAGAGAAGGCAGAATTGGGAGTTTCTATATTTGATAATTAAAGATGAAATATAATTGGATTCTGACATCCGGCCCCTCTTAAAAATAAGAGAGATCCACCTGAAAGAAAACAAAACAAGTATAAAATTTAGTCAGGCTTGTTAGGATACTCTGTGTGAAACTTCTTCAATAGCTTCGGGGCTCTGACATGACGTTTATGGACCCACTCATTTTGTGAGGGAGGGAGGTGTTTCCAGGCAACTAGGTACTGAGTTGCTCCATGATATCTCCTAGAATCAAGGATTTCCTTTATTTCGAAGTGTTGTTCACCCTCCACCATGATTGGAGGTGGTGGGGGGGGGATTTTTGGCCGTAGAGGTGACTGATGCTCTCTTTTCAGCAAGCTGCAATGAAAAATTGGGTGTATTTGCCTGAGATTTTTGGGTAATTCTAATTCTACTGTTACTGGATTTATGATTCTTTTAATTGGAAAAGGTCCTATATATTTTGGTCCAAGTTTTTTACAGGGCTGTAGGGACTTTAGGTATTTTGTAGATAAGTACACCATTTCTCCTATAATGAATGGTGTAGGCTCAACCCTTTTTTTATCGGCTTGTGCTTTGTATGCCTGCCTAGCTTCATCTAGTGCTTTTCTAACTATTGGCCAGGTGTTTTGTAATTTTTTCATCCATTCTTTCAGTGAAGGGATCGTTGGTTCGTTTGGGGTTAACTCTGGCATGTGGTTGAAACTTTGACCGGTGGCTACTTGAAAAGGAGTGTAACCTGTGCTGGAGTGGACTGCATTATTGTAGGCAACTTCTGCAAAAGGGAGTAAGTCTGCCCACTCGGTTTCCTGCAAACTAAGAAAACATCTTAAATATTGCTTAAGTACGGAGTTCATTTTTTCAGCCCCCCCATTTCCTTGTGGGTGGTCGCTAGATGTCAGTCCCTGAGTGGTTCCTAAGAGGGATAAAAATTCCTTCCAAAATGCAGACGTAAATTGCACCCCCCTGTCAGAGATGATGCGTTGGGGTGCCCCATGCAATCTGTAAATGTGCTGGATGAAAAGTTTTGCTAAGGCTTTTGCAGTGGGAATCTTTTGGCAAGGGATAAAGTGCACCTGTTTGGAAAACAAGTCCGTGACCGTCCAGACCACAGTATTCCCATTGCTTTCTGGCAATTCCACTATAAAATCCATGGCTATTTCTCTCCAGGGGGCTGAGGGACTTGCCACTGTTTGCAATAGTCCTGGCAATTTCCCTTGCAACCTCTTTGCCGTGGCACATTTTGGACAACTGGCTACATAACTTTCTATGTCCTTTTGAATGGATGGCCACCAAAATTGTCGTTTAATTAAATGTAAAGTTTTTACAAATCCAAAATGCCCTGCTGATTTTGTGTCATGGCAAAGCTGCATGAAAGTGACTCTTTGAGTTGTTGGTATATATAATTTTTCCCCTACCCAAGGCAACCCGTCTTTCATTGTGCACACATTTTTGTTTTTCTAGAACCATTCATCTGTTTCCAAACTTTTTCTGAATTAAATTCCAGTTTGGCTGTCCAGTTGTGGTTTTAATTTGGCTTGGGTTCTTGTGGTTACTGGTACTCCTTCATTGTTTTCTTGTAATAGAACAGCCCCCACTGCCACATCACTCGCATCTGCCTGTATTACGAAGGGCTTGTCCATGTCTGGGTGCCTTAGTACTGGTTCGGCAGAAAAAAGTCTCTTTAGTCTCTCAAAGGCTGCTTGGCACTCCATTGTCCATGTTAGTGGCTGGCTAGGTTTTACTGAGGATGTTCCCTTCGTTTTTAGCAAGTTAGTGAGGGGCAAGGCTATCTGGGCAAATGAGGGGATGAATTGGCGGTAAAAGTTTGCAAAACCCAGGAAGCTTTGTAGTTGCTTTCTTGTGCGGGGTGGTGCCCAATCTAATACTGCTTTGACCTTCTCTGGGTCCATTTCAATGCCCTGGGGGGATATGCGATAACCTAGGTAGTCTATCCTTTCCTGGTGGAATTCGCATTTTGAGAGTTTGGCATATAGGTGGGCGGCTCGCAGCTTCTTTAAAACCGCTCTGACAAGGTTGACGTGTTCCTCTTTTGTTTCAGTAAAGATAAGAATGTCGTCCAAGTAAACAAGGACCCCCTTAAACAGGTGCTCCCTTAGAACGTCATTGATTAATTGCATAAAGACTGCAGGGCCCCCTTGTAATCCAAATGGCAAGACTTTGAATTGATAGCACCCCATGGGGCAGTTAAATGCAGTCTTCCATTCGTCCCCTTCCTTAATTCTCACGCGATAGTAAGCTTCCCTTAGGTCTAGTTTAGAAAAATTTTCCCTTTCGATAGGTGTGACAGCATGTCTTTCATGAGGGGCAGAGGGTATAGGTTGCTTTCACTGATTGTATTCAGGGCCCTATAATCCACGCATAAGCGTAAAGAGCCATCCTTCTTCTTTCTAAAAAGGACCGGGGCAGCCACTTTAGGCTTGGCTGGCTCAATGAAACCTCTCTCTAGGTTTTTTTTTTATAAATCTTTCCATTTCCTCCTTCTCCTTTGGGCTCATGGAGTATAATCTGGGCTTCGGGAGTTTTGCCCCAGGCTTGAATTCAATGGTGCAGTCTGTGGGTCGGTGGGGAGGGGAGCTCATTCGCCCTTTCCTCACTGAAGACTTCAGCAAGGTCTCTATATTCCTCTGGTATTTCTGTTAATCTTTTTTCCTCTCCTATGGATGCTTTTTCTATTCTTGATTCTGGTAGCCTCCCTTGGGGTTTTAAGGGTCCCCCTTTGGGAATTTGATTTCTGTCGTCCTCCAATTTACCCAGGGGTTCCATTTTTTCAACCATTCCATCCCTAGAATCATTGGGCATTCCATACCTGGGGTCACCACAAACGTTATGTCCTCTTCATGTTTGCCCAGGGAGAGGTGTATTGGTAGAGTGGCTAGGGTAGCTGGCACCCCCCCTGCTATGGATCCATCTAACTGGCCAAATGAGATTGGTTGTTCCAGTCTCCTGGATGGGATGCCCAGATTCCCCACTAGTGTTGGGCTAATGAGGCAGCAGGTGCAGCCAGAGTCTATTAAGGCTTTCACCTTCACAGCTTCGGGCATGGGAGGGATTAATATAGTCACTGTTTTGAAGATGGGTGTGATGCATCCACTTACCAGGGGTTCGCCCTCCGAGCTGTCATCTGAGGCATCCACCGTCCCTGTGGTGTAGGCTGGAGTTCTTTCCCCTTGGTGAGCAGAGGTGGGGGGTTCTGCAATTTCCATCATTCTCATGGCCGTTTCTTTTGGCTTAGCTGAAGACTTTCCAGATTTGTTGATTGGGGATCTGTCTGGGTTGTGCTGGGGGGCCTTTGAGCGGCATTCTACAGCTCGATGCCCTTCTCTTCCGCACTTGAAACACCCCATTTGCTTCTTGGCTGTAGCCGATGATTTCACCGGTTCGTGCATCAGCTCAGGCGGGGGGGCGGCTCCATTGTTTTCCTCGCCGGTGCCTCTTCAATATGTCGATCTCTGCTTCCTCTGCCAAGACGTACCATTCCTCAAGTTGGTGTGGGTTCCCTTGGGGCAGGCAAGTGTCATATAGATCATAGTTTAGTCGGTCTTTGAAATGGCTAAGGAGGATGTTTTCTGGCCAATTCAGTTTGCTGGCAATGGCCCGGAATTCTTGTGTATATTCAGCCACCGGGCGTTTGCCTTGCCTCATCGTTTTTATCCTTTCACGGGCTTTGCGATCAGCCAGGGGGTCTTCAAATCGTCTTCTCAAAGAGGACATGAAACGGTTGAAGTTACTGAGTTCTGGGGCATTGGAGTCATGCAAGTTCACCACCCAATCTGCAGCCGGTCCATCCAGGGCAGATTGCACGATCCGGATGCGGGCTTTGTCGCTGGGAATGTCCTGCCCGTATTCCTCCATGTAGCTGAGGACTTGGGTTAGGAAAAACCCCAAGCGTGTTGGCTCCCCTTTGAATTTCACCTCCAACGGTGGACGTCTTGGAATGGATCGGTGCCTCCGTTGTGGTGGTAGTGTCTTCCGTCCAGATTGCCATCTGTGGTCCGGTAGGGGGTGGGGGCTACTGGATCAGTAGATGTCCCCGGGGTTGCAGGTTCCACGTCCCCCTCGGTGTCTCTCCCTTTGCGGCTCCAGGAGCTGGGGCGGCCGTAGGGCTCAGGATTCTCCTCTCCTAGGGAGCTGAGAGTTCTCTTCATCAGGTCAATAGGATCTCTAGGATCCAGTCTGAGTACAGTGCCCAGCTTCCTCCCTCTTCACTTGCGTGCAGGGATTTCTCCATCTCCTGCTTCCATTCTGGTTGCTTGGTCCCCCATCTCAGGGTCACCTTTCTTGATTCCTTTCCCCACTCACTTTTCTTTCCAACGCCCATTGACCAGCGAGGCTTGTGGTCCCGTGTCTCCACCACTTCTTCCCCTGAGGAATCTGACCTCTCGGATCCCAACATCTGGCAAGGTTCCAACTGGGTCAGCGGCTCTCTTTCCAGGGAGTTTTTCCCCTCTCTTGCTCCATTGTCTGACATGGTAAATTTTTTGCAAAATCCCCCGGCAAGGGTCTCCCTTCCAGGTGGATTAATTTTGCAAGTCCTGTCTAATGTAAGGACCCACCCCACTTTGCATCTTAAGAAGACAGAACTCTTGGAATAATTCTTCCAACAGGAATCCTTTATTAAGAGAAGTGGTTGCAGGCGTGCTAGACAGGACTTGGGGTCCAAGCCCTCCCATTCAAGGTTTTAAGGGGTTCCCCAGTAGTCCCACCCAATCAACCCCCCTTCCAGTGATAGTTTCAGGCATCACAATTCCACCCCTTTTTTCTTTCTTCCGTCTGGATGGAGACTTCAGATAAACTACATGAAAGGCAAATAACCTTCTTTGTTATGGTAAGGTTCTTTGGTGCTAACGCTTTGAGGTTACAATAAACACATTCAGCATTCAGCTCCTTAGAAGTATACTGAAGGAAGTGAGGGCCATAAAGCCCTTTTGTTCTCCCCCTTCTCTCCCTCTTATGGCAGAATCCAGAGAAGGCAGAATTGGGAGTTTCTATATTTGATAATTAAAGATGAAATATAATTGGATTCTGACATTTATACACATATACAGACACATACATATATAAGTATTTTACAGGTAGTCCTTGACTTACAATCACAATTGAGCCCAAAATTTGTGTTGCTAAGTGATATATTTGTTAAGTGAGTTTTGCCCCATTTTATGACCTTTCTTACACAGTTGTTAAGTGAATCACTGCAATTAAGTTAATAACACGGTTAAGTGAATCTGACTTGATTTTGCTTGTCAGTCGCAAAAGGTGATCACATGACTCAAAGACGCTTTAACCATCATAAATATGAATCAGTTGCTAAGTGTCTGAATTTTGGTCATGTGATCATAGGGATGCTGTAATAGTTGTAAGTATAAAAATGGTCATAAATCACTTTTTCAGTGCCTTTGTAACTTTGCATGGTCATTAAATAAACTGATGTAAGTTGAGGACTACATATATACAGTATTTGTATATTCATTTGAAGTACTAGCATGCTAATTGTGGAATTTCCTCCCTAGGGATGGGGGATTAGTTCCCTATATTGATTTAGAAGGGAAGAAAGACTATACTATTTTATATGTATTACTGTTCCTCAGTTTGAGAGCCACTTTCAAATTTCTCTGTATAAGAATTCTTCTCTTTAATTTTATAAGGCACTTTTAGTATATTTTTAAATTGTATTTTCCTGGGCACATGCTAATTTGAAAGGTGTAATATATAAACTTATTTCATAAATAAATATAAAGGTGTTATTTTATTTGTCATTGCTTTGTTAATACATCATAACATTTACTCTTTTTTTTATATCCGAATCTGTGCTTAGGGAAGAAAGATTTGAGTTCATCATTAACATGGGGATTTGGTAATTATTTTTTCTTATAACTTTTTTTAAAAAAATCTTTCATAATGTAGCAATATTGTGATTGTTTCTTTGGCTCTTCCTTCTTATTCTCTTCCTGTTGTTATGATCAACTTTAAAATAATTTGCAGAGTTTGTCTTATAATGTTTAGTTAGACCAGTGGTTCTCAACCTTTTTAATGCAGCGACCCCAACCGGTCGTAAGTCGAGGATTACCCAACCGGTCGTAAGTCAAGGACTACCCAACCGGTTGTAAGTCGAGGACTACCCAACTGGTTGTAAGTCGTGGACTTTCCCTGCCCGGGAGCACCGTGCATACGTGGTGCCGCCCCCTGCGCCGGCTGAAGTGTAGCTGGCAAGAGGCAGCGACGGCGCAGGGTGACCACCGGCTGGGCCACCAGCTGGCCCAGCCCAAGGGAGGTAAGGCACCCGCCGGGCCCCACACGCGCCAGCAACCCTCCCTGCGCCTGCCGACCTCCCACCTCCCAACCCTGGCCCTCTTTTACTTACATTTTTAGTAGTTGCTCAGCAGGGAGGGGTTGAAGCTTCTAGACAGCTTGCCTTCACTGCAGACAACTTGCAGCATCGTTTGCAGACTGGGGGTTTTGGTGGGCCCAGCAGGGCAGAAACAGCCTGGACAATTCCTATTGGCTTTTGAAAGCCAATAGAATTAGACTCTATTCAAGAGAGTCTATTCTATTGGCTTTCAAAAGCCAACAGAATAAAAGGGAGTAGAACAGCTAAGGAAAAGGGGGAAAAATGGCGGACTATGTTGTTTGGCAACCCCTGTGAAATGGTCGTTCGACCCCAAATGGGGTCACTACCCACAGGTTGAGAACCGCTGAGTTAGACCTTGCAGAAGGAACACAAGAATGTGCACCACATTTATTATACATACATTATACATCATACATTATCAGCACATGGTGGGAATCCATATATCAAAAGGCAAACTGAAATTTATGTACAGTTAATCTTATTTATTTATTTATTTATTTATTTTCAGTGTTTATATGCCGCCCAATCCCAAAGGACTCAGGCGTACAAAGTTAAAACAATGATAAAACAATAAAATAAAGCAGTCATACTGCAAGTCCGATCATATCCCGCCCCCCCGGGGACATCAGCCCCAGGCCTGCCGGAACAGGAGGGTTTTAACAGCCTTCTTAAAGGCCGGCAGGGTGGGAGTAGTTCGAACCTCGGGGGGAAGTTGATTCCACCAGGTCGGAGCCACCACAGAAAAGGCCCTTCCCCGAGGGCCCGCCAGCCGACATTGTCTGGGCGACGGGACCTGAAGGAGGCCCAATCTATGGGACCCCACCGGTCTCTGGGAGCTGCGCGGCAGAATGCGGTCCTGTAAGTAACCTGGCCCTATGCCATGAAGGGCTTTAAAGGTGATAATCAACACCTTGAATTGCGTCCGGAGACCCACAGGAAGCCAGTGCAGCTCGCGGAGGATAGGTGACACGTGGGCGTACCTTGGCGCGCCCACAATCGCTCTCGCGGCTGCGTTCTGAACCAACTGCAGCCTCCGAACACTCTTCAAGGGTAGCCCCATGTAGAGCGCGTTACAGTAATCCAGTCTTGGGGTGACAAGGGCATGAGTGACTGTGAGTAAAGCCTCCTGGTCCAAATAAGGCCGCAACTGGTGCACTAGGTGAACCTGTGCAAAGGTCCCCCGGCCACAGCCGATAGATGTTGTTCCAGATTTAGCTGTGAGTCCAGGAGGACACCCAAGTTGCGTGCCTGCACTGAGGGAGGTAAATTTGCCCCCCCCAGGACTAAAGATGGACCATCCAGTTGGCCTTTGGGAGGCAAGACCCAGAGCCACTCGGTCTTGTCAGGGTTGAGTCTAAGCCTGTTCACCCCCATCCAGACCCTCACATCTTCCAGGCACCGGCACATCACGTCGACTGCTTCACTGAAAGGACACGGGGTGGAGATATATAATTGGGTATCATCCGCGTACTGATGATACCTCACCCCGTGTCGCCGAATGATCTCACCCAGCGGTTTCATGTAGATGTTAAAAAGGAGGGGGACAGGACCGAGCCCTGAGGCACCCCATGATCGAGGCGCCTAGGGGTCGATCTCTGTCCACCCGCCAACACCGACTGCGACCTGTCAGAGAGGTAGGAGGAGAACCACCGCAATACGGTGTCGCCCACCCCCACCTCTCCGAGACGACGCAGAAGGATACCATGGTCGATGGTATCGAAAGCCGCTGAGAGCTCAAGAAGCACCAGGATAGAGGAGTGACCCCTATCCCGGGCTCGCCAGAGGTCATCGGTCAGTGCGACCAAAGCAGTCTCAGTGCTGTAGCCGGGCCTGAAACCAGATTGAAAAGGGTCCAGATAATTGGTTTCATCCAAGGATCGCAAGAGTTGAGATGCCACCACCTTCTCTACAACCTTCCCCACAAAGGGGAGGTTGGAGACGGGACGAAAGTTCTTCAAAACAGCTGGGTCCAGGGAAGGCTTCTTGAGGAGGGGCCTCACCACCGCTTCCTTTAAAGGTTGCGGTAAAGACCCCTCCATCAAGGAAGCATTGATTATCGCCTGGAGCCAGCCTCGTGTCACCTCCCTACTGGCAGAAACCAGCCAGGAGGGGCACAGGTCCAATAAACAGGTGGCGGCATTCATTGCCCTCACGGCCTTGTCCACTTCATCAGGGGTCACAGGCTCAAACTCGCTCCAGATAATATGACTAAGACCAGCCCCTGGCAACTCGGCTGGCACTGTCCAGGTCCCTCTGAATCTGAGCGATTTTGTCCGAAAGAAACTGAACAAACTCCTCAGCTCTCCCCTGCAAGGGTTCCTCCGCCTCCTCCACTTTAAGAAGGGAGCGGGTCACCCTAAACAAGGCGGCCGGCGAGATTCTGCGGACCCAATAAGTGCGGAAAAGTGAACACGCTTTGCCGCTCTTATCGCCACTAAATAAGTCCTAAGATAGGCTCTTAATAGTGATCGGTCAGATTCAGAGTTACTGGCCCTCCAACGTCGCTCTAGACGTCTCTTGTGGCGCTTCATCTCCCGGAGCTCCTCAGTAAACCAAGGCGCCCTCCGGGGACCACCACCACAGAGAGGTCGCAAAGGCACAATTCGATCCAGGGCCCCGGACGCCGCCTCATTCCAGGCCGCAACCAGGGACCCGGACGAGTTGTGGACAAGGGAGTCAGGTATTTCCCCAAGCTCCTCCTGGAACCGATCTGGGTCCATTAGGCACCTGGGGCGGAACCACCTAGTCGGCTCCCTCTCCCTGCGATGGGGGAGTGATGCTCTGAAGTCCAGCCTCAATAGGAAATGATCTGTCCATGACAAGGGCGAGATCTCTATTCCCCTTAATTCCAGATCATGTCTCCATTGCCCCGAGAGAAACACAAGGTCGAGTGTGTGACCACCCCTATGGGTCGGATCCTGAATTACCTGGGTCAGGTCCATGGTTGCCATGGAAGCCATGAACTCCTGCGCCGCCTCTGAGCGATCGCCGAGTGATGGTAGGTTAAAGTCCCCCAGTACTATAAGTCTGGGGAACTCCACCGCCAACCTGGCTACTGACTCCAGCAACGCAGGCAGGGCTGTTGCAACGGAGCTGGGAGGTAGGTACGTCAGCAGCAAGCCCAACTGAACCCGTGAACCCAACTTCAATAGGAGGGACTCACACCCAACAACCTCCGGGGCAGGAATCCCACGAGGACTCAAGGACTTCCGAGCGATGACTGCCACTCCCCCACCCCTGCCCTGATGTCGAGGCTGATGAAGCACCACAAACCCGTCCGGGCACATCTCCGAGAGGGAAACACCCCCCTCAGGGCCCAGCCAGGTTTCGGTTATACATGCCAGGTCCGCCCCGCTGTCCAATATTAAATCACGGACAAGGGGGGCTTTGCTGACAACGGACCTGGCATTAAGCAACAGCAGCCTACAATTAGGGCCCTGTACTCCCCTGTCACCAGTACTACAGGATGAGCCTTTTGAGGGGCCGGAACAAGGAATCGCTCTAACATAGCGAGTCCTCGTTCCCCAAAGATGGCCTGCCCCTCGGCTCCCGCCATATCTGCCCATCCCAGTCATGACCAGGATGCTCCGACCTTCTCCCCTCCCCGGAGTACCCCCACCCTCACCAGCCTTCTCCCTTCCTGAGCGGACTCGCTTTCCATACAGACCAAGCCCAAGGGTAAGTCCTCCCCCCCCTACTTTTGCTATTGCACTCAGCAGAGGGCGTACCAGGCTCCACCCCCGACTCCACCATTCTCATACCCCAAACACTCAATACACATTCACACTCAATTTATATACATAGAAAATAAAAATGTTCACATTCATACGCCCTAAATACAATAATAAAATTTACACATAACAGGGCCATCATTCATCTACATGCATACTCACACCCACAACAAACATTCTCTAAAAATTAGTATTGCCCCTCTGTGTTCCAGCATATAAGAACACTTATTTTGAAACAAATATAGAAATCAATTAATTTTGAGATTGTTCAAAGGATGCTTAGATATAAAAATCTGCTGACTAGACCAAATGTCCATTCTCCATAGAAGATGAAGAACCAAAGACTTATGAAGCAAATGGAACCAGGAAATATTCAAAGAAACCATCAAAGCCAGTAGACTGGGTTTTGTGAAGAATGAATCGACTTTCATGGTAAGATGGTCACTTGGGGTAAAGAAAGGTGTAGTACAGAACAAAAATGTGTTGAATGTAAATCCAGTGAAGGGATGTAAAAGGAATCTCTTGAATTGATACTGGCTATCATTTATTTATTTATTTATTTATTTATGAGACTTATATACCGCTTTAAGTGCAAGCACTCTCTAAGCGGTGTACACCAGTAAGCAATGTATATATATATTTACATTGCCCCCAACAATCTGAGTCCTCATTTTACCTACCCCTTCAAAATAGGCATTGTCAATGTATAAATCACTAGCTCGCTCCTCTAGTGCAATATCTGGATTCCTGAGATCTGTGTTTTCATAATGCATGACAACACTTAACAAGGGTTTCAAATTCCTTTGTGTATAATATATGTTGGGAGGGGGAAGATGGAATTGGAATAGCTGTTTTTCAAAAAGACATGAAGAAGATTAAATATGAAGCTAAAAATAATATTGGAAAGATTCAGCAATTTCTTTTTAAAAATAAAATTGGGTCAATTATCTAGAAAGATTATTGAGTGGTATGATGGGCTAGTGGTGAAGATGCTTGCCTCCCACTCATAAAGTTGAGAGTTGAATCCTAGTCAGCCACAGATGTTTCCATATCAGGATGAAAAGAGAAAATATCTGCTGCAATTTCCACGTAGGGATCAGGAAGGGCATCTGGCTAGTAAATGCTCAGCTCCATTCAATCTCCCTGACTCTACCCCTGACTCTACTCTACTCTATCTTCTTTCTAGTATTTTTAGTGAAGGTTAAAAAGAATAGATGAAATTCTAAAAAAGTAAATCTACTAAAATTCCTTTGACAGTTTCAGAATATATTAGGATTATAATTTTGTTCCTAAAAATATGTTTTCTTTTTGCCAGATGTTAAGAAGAATTCTTAGGATTTGTGCAGTGCTCTTTCACAATGTAATGTCAACATAATAAAGATATAAAGTCATAGAGGTATAAACAGCTGTTTGTGGGCACAAAGAAAATTGTTTACAATAAAAGGAACAATCAGCATCATCAAGTATTTGGTCAATTATATTAACACAGAAACAGAATGCAATCTGTGTTGACAGCAAACCTTTTTATAATGATATATTTACACCATGTGCATCTTATTGCTTCTCACAATGCAACGAGACACATGAACAAGCTATATAATCATGAACCGAAATAAATCATTGCATGGAAGAATAGATCTGAGACATTTCTAATTATTTCAAGACTTCTCTTTTGAAATGATAGTGACAATTAGTGGTTTAATTCTTGTTTCTTGAATTGATATTACTTCTTTCATATACATCTTATAGAGTGCATATTAGCAATCAATCAGAATAAAGCTGAAAAGGACCTTGGAGATCTTCTAGTCCAAAGGTCTCCAAACTTTTGGGCACAGGGACTGATTGCATGAAGAGAGGGTGTGTGGTTGTAAGGACCCACCCCACTTCGCATCTTAAGAAGACAGAACTCTTGGAATAATTCTTCCAACAGGAATCCTTTATTAAGAAGAAGTGGTTGCAGGCGTGCTAGACAGGACTTGGGGTCCAAGTTCTCCAATTCAAGCTTTTAAGGGTTTCCCCAGTAGCCCCACCCAATCAACCCCCTCTTTCAGCGACAGTCTCGAGCATTACACTTCCACCCCCCTTTTCATTATTGCCTGGCTGGATGGAGACTTCAAAGAAACTACATGAAAGGAAAACAGCCCCATTCTTATGGTTAGTTCTTTTGCAATACACACATTCAGTTCCTTAGAAGTATACTGAAGGAAGTGAGGGCCATAAAGCCCCTTTGTTCTCCCCCTTCTCTCCCTCTTATGGCAGAATCCAGAGAAGGCGGAATTGGGGTTTTCTATATTTGATAACTGGAGATGAAGTATAATTGGATTCTGACAGTGGTTTTGTATGTTGTCTGCATCTTGCAAATGGGGCTTTGCTTGTTTGTGTGGCCTGGTTGCTGGTATGCTGCGGCCTGGTATTGGTCCATGGACTGGGGGGTTGGGGATTCCTGTTCTAGTCCAACCCCCTGCTCAAGCAGAAAACCATATATCATTTCAGACAAGGAGCTGTCCAAACTCTTCTTAAAAACCTCCACTGATAAAGCACCCACAACTTCTGATGGCAAGCTGTTCCACTGGTTTATTGTCCTTATTGTTAGGAAGTGTCTCTTTAATTCCAGGTTGCTTCTCTCCTTGATTAGTTTCCAACCACTGTTTCTTCTTCTGCCATCTGGTGCTTTGGAAAATTATTTGACCCTCTTCTCTTTGTGGCAGCCCCTCAAATATTGGACTACTGCTATCATATCCCCCCTAATCCTTCTTTTCTCTAGACTAGCCAAACCCAAACTGCAACTAGTCTTCATGTTTTAGTCTCTAGGCCTTTAATCATCTTAGTTGCTCTTCTTTGCACTTTTTCCAAAGTCTCAACGTCTTTTTTATAATGTGGTGACCAAAACTGGGTGTAAGACTGACGCAAAGTATGAGTTAAACAGCTCTTTCTCCCTGTTGCCTGTAATTTCTTTGCCATTTTCTCTCTTTAGTGGGCCTACAGTTTCCTTGACTTATTTCTTGTTATTAATATGTTGAAAGAAACTTTTTTTTATTATCCTTGATTTCTGTTGCAAGTCTTCGTTCATTCTGAGCCTTTGCTTTCCTGACTTCATCTTTGCATGTTTTGGCTGTCTGCTGATAATCGGCCTTGGTTATGTGCCCCTCTTTCCATTGTTTGTATTTGTCCTTTTTGTCTTTCAGTTAGAGAGATCTTTGTACAGCTATGCTGGTTTTTTTCTTGGATTTCTTTTTCTTTTTCAGTGGTATTATACTCAGCTTTTATGATCGCATTTTTCAGAGTTTCCCATGCTTCTTGGGTTGTTTTCCCCTTTAGGATTTTAATCCATGGGATCTTTCCTAGGTTCTCTTTGAGTTTGTTGAAGTCAGCTTTTTTATGCCTGTTCATGGGTAAGTTTCCTACATCTCCTGATTGTTGTTTTGAGTTTTTCTTTTTTCTCATCTCTGCCCACCTCATTGTTTGATTTGTTTTCTTGGGATTTAAGATTGGTTTTATGTTCTAGAGATTCTAATGATTGGCCACCCTCTCCCCTCAGTTTTAATTTAAAGCCCTCCTGATGAGTTGCCAGTCTAGAGGCATTGCAGAAGAATTGTGTTGTCTATGGTGGCAAAAAAAAAAAAAAAATCAGAAAATGTCTGTTGGCCTCTTTTTTGACTAACACGTTTTTAAAGAAGCATACACTTTTGCTGGCTACAAATTTGGCTTTTTAATAAAATGTATTAGTTGGAAAAAGTGCTACTGGACTAGTTTTAATTAATGTAGTAAGTTATGCTGATGGAGGTTTGTAATTTATAGTTTTAGTCTATATGACATATTTTATAAGCATAGGACTTCCAATAATTATTGCACTGAATGGATTTTTAAAAATCATGTTATGATTTTCTTTTTAAAAAATTATTTTCCAGTACCTAGTTTTTTCTGTTTATAACCAAAATATTTCTCCAGCACCAATATTCTATTCAGGCAGCTGCTTTCTATCTTGTATAATACAGTTCAAAAAGATCCACCTATTAAATTGCAATTCCTTATTTCTGATATTTTCCAATATGAGTTTCTCCTGATTCCTAATAGAAGAAAGGTAGTTGAAAACAAGAAAGAGATGAGTTTCTCTCATCTAAGAATTTGCTCTAAAATTCAGACACTCTACAATTAATTTACTGCATTTCCACTAATTTTTTTTTGTCAGATTCACGGTGAAAAAATTATATTTTGCCAAAACATTATTAATGCCCTGAACATTATAACATTCTAGTGTTTTGTTCTCATTCTGAATATTCTGAGTATGCTGAATCTTGCACTAAATGTTATTCAATGAAACTGTATAAACATATATATTAAGAAACTTAATTGCAATTCTGAATTTAATAAACATAATAATGACTGAATCAAGTTTGTATTCAAAACCCAGCCAAGGTTTTAAGAAAAGTTGATTATTCATTGGCTGATTTAAAAATATTTTCCAGACTTCCGGTTCCAGTTTGCGGCATCACTAGTTGTACGGGGAGACTTCTCTCCTCGTCGGCTAGGTTTTCCTCCTTCAGTGGACCCTTATACAGGTCCAAAGTTGCACTGGAGGGTGCGACTTCCATTGAGGAGGCTGCTGTCCGGCTGTGGAGCAGCGGCGGCTCCTCCAACTGTCCGGACGAATCTCCAAGAGCCGATGGAGAAGAAGATCGGCCAGTAAATGGCTGATCGCCCTGCCGCTTCAGACCGTAAGTCAGACAACATCTAAGCTCTGAGTGCCCCCGTGGTGAATCTGGGTGAGAATTTTTTCTTGTTTTTTCTCTCTTTTCTGATTTTTTTGTTTGTGTACTTGTAAGAGCCTCTGGAATTATTTCCCTGGCTTGGAAAGGTGGCTTCTGCTTTTTTGGGGGAAGAAAGGCATTTTACAAACACTGAAAGACTATTTACTTCTATTTGGATACTAAAAAGGAAAAAAAGATGGAAAAGGTTTTCTCTCTCCTCTCTTTTTAAGAACTGTACCATTTCATTCATGTACGTATGTGTGTATGTGTGTGTGTGTGTGTGTATATATATATATATATATATATATATATATATATATATACACACACACACATACACATACACACACATACACATATATATATATAATACTTCAAAGACAGAAAAAAGGAATTGATTTTGGGAAAAAACTTTCTTAACTCACTGATGGCATCTAGTGGCGAAAGTTTAATACTGCAACTTTGCTTATTTTTCTATTGAATTTCAAAATACTAAAGATAAGCTGTGCACCTATGAAGCTCTGGGGATGTATGTTTTTTGTATTAAATATAGCCTTCACAAAAAAGAAAAAGAGATCTTCTTTTAAGCATTAGTATTAAAATGGAGAGACCTCAGTTACAACTGAACTGTGCACTTATATTGGAAAAGATTTATGAGGCTACTGCAGAAATATGTGCTACAATTAAAAACTCTACCTTAGAATTAAGCTCCAGAGACTCTACTACATTTGCTCAAACTGATGCTCAGGCTACAACTGACTATGGCATAAATCAAAATGTACCAGAAGAGGATTCTGCAGAGATAGAAGAGGAATTTACTTCATCTGACAACCCTTTCTTCAGCAACTTAGAGAACCAGAAGGAGCAGAGACCAAGATTTTTAACTACAAAGCAACTACGTTCCAAGAAGAACAGGAAAAGATGTTTACTGCAGAGGAAGGGATTTATATTTTCTCAAAGACCACTACAAGCAACAAGAATGGATTTATTGGTTGAAAGGTTAAAAAGACGTTTACTTCAGAGGAAGGGACTTATATTCCTTCAAAGATTACTACAAGCAACAAGAATGGATTTATTGGTTGAAAGGGAAGCACTTTTATGGAAGCCTGTGTGGCATAGAAAGAAACCCAGAATTAGACTTAAAAAGAAATTCAAAAATGTTTAATGGAGTAAAAAGCAATGCTGATTTTATGGATTGTTTTAAGGATAATAATCTAAAGTTAGAAGTAAAAAAAATGCTATTATATTCATGTGTGTTTAAATTAGTTAGATGATTTTTTTTTTGAAAGTCTATTAAGGATAGAAAATATATAATCATATACATACAGATATATATGTTCTGGAATTGAAAAAATGTTCAGTTATGGAAATGGAATTTTGAAATGCTTAAATTGTTTAAGTGATTTTTGATAATAATATCTGATAAAGTATGATTATTAATTGGATGGAATTTGAAGTTTGTGTAATGAATTGAAAGGATTTTTCTTTCTTTCTTTTTCTCTTTCTTAATTAAGTTAGTTACAATTATATACATATGTGGTTTTTTTGTTGTATCGAAATTTGTTTGGAAAAAAGAACCTTGGCTTTATGGATTGTATTAAGGATAAAAAATATATAATCGAGTATGTGTGTGTGTGTGTGAGTGTGTGTGTGTGTGTGTATATATATACACACACACACACACGCACACGCACACATTTAATGATGTCCATAAAAATGCGACTCCCGGGCATATTTATAATAAAAATAAATAGCATACGACCACCAGGAGAATTTAAGTATAAAAAATACTTTACTAAAACCACCAAGCTTTCGTTGGGAACTCCCAACATCATCAGGGCTAAAAGCCAGTTAACAAGGATGACTTAAATAGGTTTGGCTGACATTTTCAGCCGGCTCCTGGACCACATCACTGGCCCTGGTCTGTCAATTTATATTCCAGATGTTTCTTTGTTACTCCCATTGCATTTCCTTCGATCATTCTTCCAGATCACCTCACCTACTGTTTCATTGCTAACACTCAAATTTGTTAACACCCTTTTGTCCTCCTTCCTTCTGATGGTATTAACTCCCACTTCATCCTTCTTTCTGCTACCTATTTCGGGGGTATCTGGTTCTCTTCTAACACTGCCATCAATCCCGCTGGGGCTCCAGTTGTTTCTTCGCAGCCCCTTTGACTGTGGATCGATGTTTTCCCTCTGTTCTATACTCTCTTTTCTCTCCTCCTTACTCCTACGGGTAGTAGGAGTAGGTAGTAGGTCCACCAGCAGCTAGACCCCCCATAATGAGTGTTTAAAAACCGTCTTGGTAGGGACAGTGGTTACCAACAGATAGAACAGCGGAAGACGGTAGACATAGGGAACGCCAGGGTGGGGGATGGGAGTATGGGTGACCAAGTATACAACGTCCACATAAACACTACCCATAGGAATAAGGAGGAGAGAAAAGACAGAATAGAACAGAGGGAAAACATTGATCCACAGTCAAAGGGGGTGCGAAGAAACAACTGGAGCCCCAGCGGGATTGATGGCAGTGTTAGAAGAGAACCAGATACCCCCGAAATAGGTAGCAGAAAGAAGGATGAAGTGGGAGTTAAAACCATCAGAAGGAAGGAGGACAAAAGGCTGTTAACAAATTTGAGTGTTAGCAATGAAACAGTAGGTGGGGTGATCTGGAAGAATGATAGAAGGAAATGCAATGGGAGTAACGACGAAACATCTGGAATACAAATTGACGGGCCAGGGCCAGTGATGCAGTCCAGGAGCCGGGTGCAAATGTCAGTCAAACCTATTTAAGTCATCCTTATTAACTGGCTTTTAGCCCTGACAATGTTGGGAGTTCCCAATGAAAGCTTAGTGGTTTTAATAAAGTATTTTTTATACTTAAATTCTCCTGGTGGTCGTATGCTATTTATTTTTATTATGTATGTATGTATGTATGTATGTATGTATGTATGTATGTTCTGGAATTGAAAAAAAAAAGTTCAGTCATGAGAATGTAACTTTGAATTGCTTATATTGATTAGGTGATTTTTGTTTATAATATTATGATTTGATAAGGTATGATAATTAATTGAATGGAATTTGAAATTTGTGTAATGAATTGAAAGGAATTAATGTTTAACTTGTTTTTTTAAATTAAGTTAGTTATCATTGGAAGAAGAAATGAATGAGATTGATGATAAAAAGAGGGCTGAGAGAGATTAAGAACTTCAATATACTTGGTAGAGATATTTGAAGTGATAATTTGTTGATGTAAAACAATATTTGATTATGGTAATTCTAAATTGATAAAGCTTTAAAACAGGTTGAGTAGTAATAGAAACTTAAGCTACAAACGGAATATATTAAATCTATTATGTTATCTGTGAAAAATTGAGAGATGATAGTGAATGTATTAAGTTGAGCTGTTTTTGTATGTTTTTTTTACCTTGGAATGTTTGTTTACCCAAACACCACGGTGTGTCTTAAATACCTTTTGTTAAAATTAAAAAACCAATAAAATATATTCAAAAAAATATTTTCCATATGGTTAAACGTTATATTAGGAAATACAGAGAAATTAAAGGCAGGTACAAAATCACCTTAAATTAATGGCAAAAATTCAGTTACAGGTAACTGAGTTACGAATGTAATGGAGCCTGCCTGTAAGGACCCACCCCACTTTGCATCTTAAGAAGACAGAACTCTTGGAATAATTCTTCCAACAGGAATCCTTTATTAAGAGAAAATGGTTGCAGGCATTCTAGACAGGACTTGGGGTCCAAGCTTTCCCATTCAAGGTTTTAAGGGGTTTCCCAGTAGCCCCACCCAATCCCCCCTACTTCCAGCAACAGTCTCAGGCATTACATTCCCACCCCCTTTTTCCTTACTGCCGGCTGGATGGAGACTTCAGAGAAAACTACATGAAAGGTAATAGCCCCCTTTGTTATGATTAGGCCTTTTTGGTGCTATCCACATTCAATCCCTTTGAAGTTGTACCGAAGGAAGTGAGGGCCATAAAGCCCCTTTGTTCACCCCCTTCCCTTCATTGTATGACAGAATCCAGAGAAGGCAGAAATGGGGTTTTCTATAACTGATAACTAGAGATGAAATATAATTGGATTCTGACACTGCCCATTCCATTCGTAACTTGAGAATTCATGGGAGTGAATCTCATACCTTGAAAGAGATCACTCCCGGCCTTCGCCCACACATTTGCTAATTGAATGCGTCGGCGAATGCGCAGTTCGTTAAGTGCTGTTGGAATATTCATGAGCAGGAAGAGTCATGTGGTAACTCAGTCAGCCAATGGGAAGAAAGTGCTACTGAGTGTGCAAAAAGGGTATTGAGTTAGAAGCTGAATTTTCAGTCTCAGGTTTGTCTCTGTATCTCTCTGTAAGAAGTCTTCAATTGAGCTATGTTGCTGTAAAGAAAAATGTATGGTATTGTAAATATTTTGATATGAATACAAAGTTATTTTGAATCAGCTAAATGCAGTCAACTGTGAGAGCTTCTGATTTATTTTTTAACCAACAGAGAAATTAAAATTCTCTAACAAGTGCACACGAGGTATCTCAGTGTAGGGAAGGCCATGGGTGGGCTAGTGATGAAACAGGCCTCCAAGGCCTGCCCGACCCACAAGAAACCTAATGCTTCCTCCTTCCCTTCCTGCCGTGCCAGACTCACCTTGCAAAAATCTTCTCTGCGGTGGTTTCTGCCTTTGAGGGAGAGGAGAGTCAATGGAAACTGCTGGGTGCCATAAAATCATGCAAGTTCAGGCACTGATCCTCTTTTGCAGAGAATGGGTGCCTGAACTCTTGCAAGAACATGGACCCCAGAAACTGATTTTGGGGGTGAAAAATGTTTGCAGTGTCTGTCTCCTGCTCCCCACCCAATACCTTCCCGCCATTGCCAGAACACTTTTTACCCAGATGGAGACCTTGGTGAGATCAGAAGCTCCGTCTGGCTGCAAATGGGGTGCTTTGAGACGCTCTGTTTTGCAGCAATTCGAAGTGCTCCATAGGTGTTCAAACATTTTAGCTGAATGGAGACCTTAGGGAGACTGGAAACTCGATCTGGCTGCAAATGGGGCACTTTGAAATGTTCCATTCTGCTCTGTTTCAAAGCACTCTATAGGCACTCAAATACTTTTAGCCGAAGATCCTGGGGAGACTGGAAGCTCCATCTGGTTGCAAACAGGGCAGTTTGGAATGCTCCATTCTGCTCTGTTTCAAAGTGCTCCATAGGTGCTCAAACACTTTTTAGCTGGATGGAGATCTTGGGGAGAGTGGAAGCTCTATATGGCTACAAATGGGGTGCTTTGAAATGAAGCGTTTTGCTCCATTCACAAGCGTCCCATTTGCAGGCAGGCAAAGCTAAAAAGTGTTCTGGTGGTGGTATCGCAAACACTTTTCTCCTGAAAATCAAAGTTTCTGGGGTCCATGATCTCCCAAGAGTTCAGGCACCCATTTTCTGTAAGAGGGATGGGTGCCTGAACTCATGCGATATTACAGCACCTGGGAGCTTCCATCGACTCTCCTCTCCTCTTCTTCAAAGGCAAAGAAATCACATCAGAGAGGATTTTGTAAGGTGAATCTGGCATGGCAGAATAGGAGGGGGAAGCAGTTGTGGGGAACATGGGGGGATAGGGTGAATGTTGCAGAGCTTCTGCAGTTGTTCATAAAGGCGAAGAACTGCCGCGGTGCTGCAACATTCGTAATTTTGGGACACGCTTGTAAACACTAGGGGCGCTTATCGCGTAATTTCGAATGAGCACTAACTGAACACGTGTAACTCGGGGATTACCTGTATTAATTTTATATATGTTTTCTCATCCCAAATGATAAAATTGAATCCACTGACAGAGAAACAGATTTGACTAGATTTTAGAACAATTCTTAACCCTGGGTGGTGTTTTACTAAAGAAAATTTTATGAAGTGAAAGGGCTACATCTCATTAAAAGAAAATAACCAAGAAATTATTACATTTCCCTTTGCCTAGTGCATGCTCCCCAAAAGATGGAGAAAATTAATTTATGTCATTTTTATATAATCCAATTAAGTTTAACAAAAAGTAACAAAATTAAATAGCTGAATATAGGAGGAGACAAAAATATAAAAATATACAAACAAGTCATACATATATAAACAATACTTTATAGTATAAGTTCAAAAAAAACTGATTAACAAGGATTTTTTTCAAGAAAAGTGTTATTCATTGCTGACAGTAAATTCAGGCATAAATCAATTTTAGCATACTAAAACCTCAAATAATCCACATAAAATAATGATGAGAAAAGAATGCAGCTATATAATCAAGAAAATGGCTTAGTACTTTTGTAGATATAATTAATATACTTTCCACCTAGATCCAAATTACTTGGATGTATCAGTATTTGCATGTTATAGGAAATGTGTACAAAAAGGAGAACAAATGAAATAATATAATAATAATAATAATAATAATAATAATAATAATAATAATAATAATAATAGAGTTGGAAGGGACCTTGGAGATCTTCTAGTCCAACTCCCTGCTCCGGCAGGAAACCTATACCAGGGGTGTCAAACTGCTGGCCTGCGGGCTGGATGCGTCATGGTGAAACCGCGCCCACCCCATTGCCGGCAATGGAAAAAAAGTCACGATACGTCACGACACGTCACGTGACATTGCGAGTTTGACACCCCTGCCCTATACCATTTCAGACAAATGGTTGTCCAGTCTCTTCTTAAAAACTTCCAGTGATGGAGCATTCACAACTTCTGGAAGCAGGTTGTTTCATTGATTAATTGTTCTGACAGGAAATTTCTCCTTAGTTCTAGATTGCTTCTTTGATTATTTTCCATCCATTGCTTCTTGTCCTGCCCTCAGGTGCTTTGGAGAATAGCTTGATTCCCTTTTCATTGTGGCAACACCTGAGATATTGGAACACTGCTATCATGTTACCCCTTGTCCTTCTCTTCATTATATACCCAATTCCAGCAACCGTTTTTTATATATTTAAGCCTCCAGTCCCCTAATCATCCTTGTTGCTCTTCTCTGTACTCTTTCTAAAGTCTCAACATCTTTGTAAATGTAATGTAATGAGTTAAAATAATTAACTCATTAAGCACAAGAATACTAAATTCTAAAACAATATTTTAAATAATAGCTAGTTTCAGAAACAACTTTCAAGGAATGTTTTTCTCCTGCTTTACCTATTGTTTAATGAGTCCTGACAACTTGAAATTAAAACTGATTTTTTTGGGGGGGCTGAAACTGCATTTTAGGACAAAAGTACTCTGATCTCATCTAGGCCTAATTACCTCTCTGATATTATTTATAAAACATGGGTTATTTAATAACTGGGTTATTTTCATTCTGGCAATCTTGGCAAAGGATGCACAGAACTTGTTTTAGGAAAAAAAAAAATCCTGATTTTTAGTTAGACTCTCATCTTGATTCAATCATTATAGAATGCTTAATTTGTTATTATTGGCCAAAAAACATGGAGTTAATCTTATTTATAACTCTGAATGTTGTCTCTTGGCAAGTGGTTTCTTTAGGGGCATTGGTCTTTGCAGACCATTGCTGTTGAGTGGAATAGGCAATGCAAGAGAAAGAATTTTTCCCAGTTCCTGAATCTGTCAAACTATGAACTGTTAAACAGAAAAATAGCTTAAGTAAGAAAAGTACAATTAGTAAGGTTTTAGCAGTATTGTTACTATTAATGCACATTTTAAATTAAAATTCTGTAGTAACTGATAGTAATTTGGATAAATATAGGAGTGGCACTTAATGCACTGTGAATCTATTTTTATAGTGCTTGACAAAAGTATGAAGTACTTACTGTAATCAATAATTACAAAACAGATTTCCATTTAAAAAGTTAAAGTAAGAATGCAGATTATATCATATTATCTCCAGATATTGCCAGTTTTATCTTAGTCTATACGCTTTCATTGTGCTGTACATTTTATAAGGTAAAAGAGAGGTGAAAACAAGCCATTTAACTCCCATAATTAGAAACATTAAATGGGTTTGTGGGGATACTTTATCTTAATTTTATAGTTCTAAAACTGTTGCATGAATCATTAGTATTCAGTGAATAGTTACAACTAAAAATTGACCAGCAAAAAAAATGAACTGAAGATACCTTGTTTTTTCATATATGCATTTTAGTTACTACTCAATTATTTTCTAGCTCCACAAAGAAAAAGATTCTGCAGCTTAAGAATGTATTTTTTAAACTAAAATCAATGTGTTTCAATGTGAAGAAAAAATATAATAAAAAGATGCTTTGCTTTCTCCACTGAAAATCAGAGAAAAATATCAATTTAACCTTGCTGAGTTTAGCTTTGCTGAGTTTATTTATGATGTGTTAATTAAGGCTTGAAATATTCAAAAATTAATTTCAGCATCATTTCAAAGACAAAACATTATGCTTCTAATCCTAAGAATAAGCTCCAGTAATACTTACTCCCATGTATGTTTGTCTAGGCTTAGGATAGAACTCCTATGTACATGCACATGAACATTTCATGGAAAAATGTAACATTCACTTTAGTTCATTTCAACATGAATTAAAGTGCCAACCTGAATTAAATTACAGCTATCTAGCTGGCATAACTTGATTTATTTTAGTTCTTTGCTGCTTTATGTTTTGAAGCCCTTCAAAACAAAAGGTTATCACTATTCAATAATCTCTCTTCCAATGACCTAGGATTGAAACAGATATATTTGTCCTATGGAATGTTTAGAACAGTGTTTAGTAAGTGTGAAATTTGACAAATTTGTATCAGACAGCTGCAATGCAAAAAAGCACACAAAGCTGTCTCTCAAATCTATGGTCACATTTAATGGCTCTTATGGAATTCAAATCCAATTTGGTTACAAATTTCACTTAACATCTATGCTGTTTTTGTTTTCAAATGGAGTTTCTTATTTTTCTGAAATCTTGCATTTGCTCAAGAAAATACAAAAAGGAATATGGCTACATGGGTAACAACATATCTTCAAAAAGTAAAATGTAAGAAATAAAAAATTATAAGTCAATCCTGTTTCAAGTTTTAAGAGTTCTCATTTCTGGTTCTTAGGTTAAGATCTGATGAGTTTAAAGCCTTGTCCTGTATCCAATACTGTAGGAAGAAACCAACTCATTTTTAATCGTTTTAAGCACCTAAAACAAAATTTGCAAATCCAGAAGAGATTAAGCCCACAGAACCAGCTTGCAAGATGAACCAATGGGTATGTGATGTGGGGAAAATACACCATCCAGTGCTTGGCAACATCATTTTCAGTTGGCAAATGTAAAGTGTAGTCACTCCATCCTTTTGACACTCCATACACAGCTTTCACAGTACGCCCCTTTTCAAACCAGCTGATATTGTGATTAGAATTACAATTGTATTCAACCCAATCTTGGGTGAAATCACCAAGATGGGGAGGGTCTGATTCTTCTATGTCTACTACTTTAGCCAATTCTGCTCCTTGCACTGCGATATACAAGTCACTGACTTTTCTGACTTCTTTAACCCAAGGCTGAGCATTCTCACAGTCTAAAACTATAATAAGCCGTGAACAAAAGGAGCCATTCTTGTCTCTCCACCAGTCTAAAAGCGTGTCAAGCTGTAATGAATCTCCACCTATGAGAGAGCCAGAAATGCAATAATTACCAAAAAGAACAATTCCTATTTTAATACCAGTCTCATGTTTGTCATGATTTTTTTAAATAACACTAAAAAATTAGCACGACCTGCAAGAATGTCCTCAACTTTGTTTTGTTCAGATCAAGTTCATTACAGAAATCCTATCCATGAAAAAATCACTACTGAAGCTCCATGAAGCCAATACATGGAGGAAAAAAATACTTCTGATAATAAATTAAAAATACACTATTGACTTCTTTGGAACGTAGAATCTAGAAGTTTGTCTTCTCCCATCTTTTTCTTAAAGCACTGGTCATACTTGGAACAATTAAAGTATGCTATTATCTGTCTGACAAAATGCTCTTAAAATGAAAATGAAAAGTATGTCTTAATGTTAACCATGAATTAATATTATTAGCCGACAAATGCACAGAAGATGAAAAACTAAATCAACCAGTCTTTGGACTATATATAGTGTCATGTGTGTATATGTGTGTGTGTGTGTGAATACACACATACACACACACACAAACATATTATTTGTATACACACACACATACATACACATTATACACACACACACACACACACACATATTATATACAATGTATATAATATATGGTATGCATTGAAATAATACAAGGCTCATGACTTTTGTATCTCCAATTCTGGATCTAAAGTGTGAAATACAACCAGAACAGTATAAAACATTTCTGCAATAATGGTTTCTTAAGTACAAGTTATTCATTCAGATTCAAATAACATATTGGACCAGAGTTAAGATACTTTAAGAAAAACAAGACCTGATTATATATAAATCAAAGTTATACATTCTGTTTATGAATCAGGACAGATATCAACATGCTTTGGAACTATCAGCTTTTGAAAAAAAAATGTTTTTCCTGAATCAACAGTCAATGCATCTAAATGGGGCAAAATAATCGCACCCCATGGGGCTTTCCTGTTTTTGTTAAGCAATTCCCATTATAACTCTAAAAGAAGCAACATGTTGTGTAATCAGAATTAACTAGAGCAGTTATGCAACCAAGGAAGTACCATTCAAGGAAGGAGTTTACTTTTAATTAGATGTGAAATTAGTTTTAAGACCTCTATAAATTCTTTTACAATGATATAAAAATGTTAAAATTCTTTGTTTTGAAAATTTTTGATCATTAAAATATTTGTTACACATTTCTAGAAAATACAATTAGAAAGTTAAGGAGTTCAGTCATTGTTTAACTTGCAATCAAATGATATCTCATGATTAGTAGAGTAATATTTTCACTGTGTCAAGACTGACTCGTAATACACCTCTACTTGCAACTTGACAACAGAAACAAAGAGTGGGGGGAGGGGAATGCTTGGAGTGTATTGGAAGCTATGAGGGAGGTGAGAAATTTATGTGAAACGTTTGCAGCCTAAGAAATTCCTGACACTTCAAGGCTGTGCAATGGTAACCTTCAGAAGGCACAGACTGTTTTCCCAAAGTAAAAAGAACATGTTGGATTGGTGGACAATGGGTGACCCAAATGGGGAAAAGGGGAAATTAACTATGCCTATGCCTGTATGGATCTATCAGTAAAGTTATACTCTTGGCAAAATAATGTCCCAGATTTTTTTTTTTGCTGCATATGCCAATGGGACAATTGACATTAAGCTAACTCTCCAACAATAGCCTACCTGGACCCCACTGGGAGGCCAACAACCCCAAGATGTCGGCAGAATCAGAGAAGAAGAAGTCGGGAGAAATCCCAGCCTGAGAGGCTCCGGCAACAATAAGTACGAGAGAGCAGGCGAGGGACACCCAATACTAAGTCCCAAGACTTTCTGGGTGACAAAAGTGGACAAGGCGGCAGATGCCAAAAAGCTTTTAGTCTCATTGGGAGTCAATGTGATCCAAGGGAGCAGGTGGAAAATGAGATGGCCAGTTGAGTGGGACGAGCCTACTAAGTGGAAGCTCCCAATTGCCACCTGTAGCCCATCGATGGAGCAGCTGAGGGAGAAGTTTGGCAGCTTGGAGATCTGGGCGGCCATGTAACCTAGGGCCACAGTGACAGTAACCAGGACAGGAGGACTGAAGTCGCCAGCAGTGTCGACTACACCACAGCTCCATCTCCTACAGCCAACTGCCCATCCCGACCGGCACGGCTGGGATCCTGGCAGCTGGACCTGCTACCCTATCCCCAGCATGGCAGCAAGTGGTTCTGGTGGCTCCAGCAGCAGCTGGAGTCTCTGCACTGGTGCTGGTGGCAGGGCTGCCACTGGGATATGTCTTGGTGCAAGAGAAGGGGTCTCCATCCCCCAATGGTCCGCTCTGATGGGGGCCCAGACAACCTGGCCCAAGTATGGCACCATACGGAGTGCTACGGAGAGATGTATACAGATGATGCAACCTGGGTTCATGTTGTATCTAACTTGGAAGAGAGCGCTTCGGGATGGCTGGTGTCCCTACACAATGAGAAGACTTCGGAGTTGAATGACCTGGATGCCTTCATGCAGAAGTGCAAGCGTGATTTGAAGACCCCATGGCAGCTTGACGGGCAAAAGCCCGCATCCTTACTGAAGCAAGGCAAGCGGCCAGTAATGGAGTACATCCAAGACTTCCGCAGCCTGGCTAGCTATCTGAGAGACTGGCCTCCCATCCCCCACCTCCAAGCTAGCTGAAGAAAAAAACAGACCCAAGAAGCCAAAGGAGAGAGGATGGAACTCTAAACCCCACCAGAGTGGGCCCAGTCTTCTACAAGAGTGACAGTGAAGGAGAAGACAAACTGACAGTAAGTGGCACCATCGTCCCCATGATGGCCAGGGTGGAGACTGTGGTGTCCTCAGGGTTAAAGGGGGTTCTAAAGGCCCTATTCGACTCGGGGTGCATGAGGTGTGTGATTAGCCCCCAGGTGGTAGAGAAACTAGGGAAGAAACTGAGAAAGCTGAGGCAGCCCATGGCATTTTCCCAGTTAGACGGCTCAATAATGGGCGGAGTGCCAAAGATCTGCCTGACTGAGCCAGTAAAGCTCAAAGCTGGGGCCCACATAGAGACTATTCACCTCATTGTAGTCCCCAGGATGACCAAGCTCATGGTCCTAGAGTTAACATGGTGAAAAAAGTGGAACCTGACTGTGAATTTGGACAGAGACAAATGGCAGGTGCAAAGGGAAGCTTCCAACCAGCAAGGGCTAGTGAAAGTATTAAGAGCCAGCCATGCGTGGGACTTCTGGTTTGCATCATAGTGATGCAGCAGAGGGGATGTGAGCTCCCACTTCCCATGGCTGATTTCGCTCTGCCAGGGGGCTCTAAAGGGATCTAAAGTTGCCCCGGAGAGGCGATGAAGAAGGAGGGGACCCTCGTTGATCACGGAAAGACGGCAATTGATCTGTTTGATCCGAGGAAAGCCCTCCAAACCAGCAGGGGAAAGACTGGCTACATTTCTGTGACTAGCCCAAGCTACTGACAACTGAAAAAAGAAAGCACTAATCAGCAGATCATAAACAGCGTGTTTGGAACTGGGTGAGAATACTGATTCTTTCTCTACTACTTTGATACTTGATTCCCTGGAAAAGACAAATTTACAAAAAGTAAGAAAGTCCCCAATGCGAGAAGGAAGGGGATTTTTGCCCCTCCTTCCAGAGGAACAAAAGTGGCAGCTTAATTCTTTTGGGGGGGGGGACAGAAACAGAGAAGTACATAATATTAAAGTGGAAGTAATATAAAGACATAGCTTTAACAAACTTGAGAACTGAGAAAACTGTTAAGATTTTTCTTTTTGAAAGAATATTGTGGTGAAGTTTAAGAAACTTTAAAGCTGAAACAATTCCTCGCTTGAAGTCAGGGGTCTTCAAACTTGGCCCTTTTATGACTTGTGGACTTCAACTCCCAGAATTCCTCAGCCAGACATGCCGGCTGAGGAATTCTGGGAATTGAAGTCTACAAGTCATAAAAGGGCCAGGTTTGAAGACCCCTGCTTTAAGTGCTAGAAAATGGATATCTAAGGACATCTAGTGGTGGAATAGAAGTACAGCACCAAATCTGTTGTGTCTCACAAAGTCCAGATACAGATAACTACTTAGCCTCTTTGATCTTCAGTGAAGCTCTTAGTTCAACAGAGAGCAGCTGGCAAAGGAGAAAAACATCCTGGGCTATTCTCTGCATGGTGGGAGTTACAACTGTTTTGAAACTTGCTGACCCTCTTGGATTACAAACATTAACTTTTGACTTTTTGCCTTTTTGTTACTTTTGCCTGGGAGAGACCTACGGATTAATCGTAGGGTGGTTGGACATTTTGGATTACAAACATCAGTTGAGTGATAATTTTTGGATTCCTGGACAGAAGAACTGTTACAAAATACTCCTTTTGGTGGTGGACCTATATTTTGGAACTTATTGGACTATAAGGGCTATATACAAAGACTATAACAACTATATGAGAATGATTTTAAATTTAAATTTAAGTAGTATATTGTTGTATTGACTATAAGATTGGGCATGTTAGATAAGGCCAGCACTTGGGGAATATAATAGAGGGTGGGAACAAAAATGAGTGCTCCACACCTAGCTAAAAGTGGTAAAAAACCATCCCCAGTATATGCCTCCGAAACCCCCAGCCTGGTATATCAGAGAGAAAAAGCTAACAACTTTCAGAAGGAAATGCAATCTATACTGCAATTAATTCAAGAGGCAATTGTTTCACACAAAGAAGATTCAAGAAGAAACTATGATGAGACTAAAGGCAATCTGGATAAGATAAATGAACAAGATTTTAACTTAAATTCAAAATTAGAAAACCTTCAGAAAATGACTATAAAGAATGAACAAGGAACTCAGAAAATAGAAGACAATTCAGAGGAAGCTGATCCAAAGAAGGATATAAAGGAAGAAAATCAAAGACTGGTGCAGACAAAGAAAAACATGGAAGACTCAGTGACAGTAATGGAAACGGAAAAGGCATCCTATCTCTCAAGATGACAGAATATATCTGAAGATAAGGAAGAAGACTTTATAGAACAGATTATAGAGCTTTTAGAAGAAACGTTAGAAATTGGGAAACAAGAAATGAAAAGAGAAGCCGAGGAAGAAGGAAAGTTGGAGTTTTTCAATGAATATAAATGGGTTGAACTCCCCTCAGAAATATCTTACCTAAATGCTTTTTCCTATTTAGAATAGTACCCATAAAAACAGAGAAAAAATTATTTGACAATCTAAATACACTGATTTGGAAATTTATCCGGCAAAGGAAGAAAGTTAGAGCTAGATTAAAGAAAATAGAGGACTTGACCTACCAGATGGGGCCTTATATTAACAAACATGTGTTTGAATTCAGCTAAAGGAAATAGATAACACTTAGACGCTGAAAGATTATTATACTTAGAAAGATATGATTTATAATTAGGATAGTACACTTTTCAAGGATATGTGAAATATGAAAATATCAGGATGGCTCTTAACAAGAGAAGCTTTTACTCACCCAAACATAATCAATTTTGAGAAAATTGTAACCTATAAAGATGTTTTGAATATTGAAGGGAAACCAAAATTAAAATAAGAATTGGAAGAACAGGGTATTGATTCAATAGAGTGCCCTCAATTACAAATATAATTGAGATATGAGTTGGATAGAAAAGATGTTATAAACTAGAACGATTTTTATTAGGTACAATATTAGAAAAATATTATGAGAAAGTGTATACTTAATGTTGCATGTATTAATAGCAGTAAGAATTGTATTTACTTAGTGCTGAAAAAATGAAGAAACATTACCTGAAGAAGAGAGGACCAAGAAAACACTGGATTGTATAGAAATGGACAGATCAATACTGAAGGATATAGAAAAAGAAGACATAAATAATTTCAAAAAGGAGATATAATTTTGTCACTGGCCAGAAAAAAGGGGTAGAGATTAGGAATTCAATGTGTATTATTAAGTAAAAAATAGACCCAGACAACATGTTGTTTACTAAGCACTTATGATTTGTAAAAATAATAAATTAATAAAATATTATATATATATATATATATATATATATATATATATATATATATATATATATATATATTATATATATATATATATATATAAAGAGCCAGCCACGCATCTGCAACTAGAAGAGTGAAAGTGGAAACAGCAAATACACTAATGGAAGGTGGTGAAGTAGAGCCATTGATTCCACAAGAATACTGTGACCTAGTGGAGGACTTTAGTGAAAAAGAATCAGACACGCTCCCACCCCACAGACTGCAGAATTAAAATCATGCCAGGGGCCAAGTTACCTAAATAAAAAATGTATTTAATGTCACCCAGAGAGATGGAAGAGCTCCGGGTGTTTATAAACAAGAACCTGGCTGGGAAGTTATTCAGCCAGCAAAGTTGAGGACAGTTACCCCATGCTCTTCAAGAAGAAGGATGGGTCCCTTAGGCTGTACATGGACTATAAAGGCGTAAACTGTATTTGTGTGGAAAATATGTACCCACTCCCTCTTATGAGGGAAATGTTAAACTATCTGGCTAAAGGGAGGATTTCACTAAACTGGATTTGAGAGAGGTGTATGAGGATAAAGGAGGGGGATGAGTAGAAAATGGTATTTAATTACCCCCTGGGCTGATATAGGTTTCAGATGATGCTGTTTGGTCTGCATTGAGCGTCTCCCATACTCATGCAACTAATGCAAGTCCTGCATGAGCACCTGTATAAAGGGGTGTTTGTGTACCTGGTCAATATATTGATATACACATGTGAAACTGGTCAGAGCAATGCTTGAAAAATTACGAAAAGCTCAGCTCTATATCTAAGTGTGATTATCACAAACCAGCCTAGACTATAAGGTATCAAATCTCAAAAGAGGGAGTGGAAATGGATCCCAGCAAAGTGAAGGCAATATTAGAGTGGGAATCCCCTCAAACCAAGATATAGTCACAGTTTCCTTGGTTTTGTGAATTTCTACCACCAATTCGTCCCCGAATTTGCCCAGATATCCCTGCTGATTACCAACTTGCTGAAAATGGGAGGGGAGAGTAAAGCCGAAGCCTGGCAAACCTCTGAATTGGTCCCTCAAGTGCTGAGCTGCCTTCGAGAAGCTAAAGCACTTTGCAGCGGAGCCTATCTTAAAGCACCCTGACCCGGATGAGACATTTGTCACACAGGCAGATACTAGTGATGTGTCTGTGGGTGCAATTCTACTCCAGAAAAATGCTAAGAGGGAACTGCAGCCCTGTGCCTATATGTTCCGCAAGCTTTCTAAGACCGAGAGGCAGTGGACTATTTGGGAGAAGGAGGCTTATGTGGTCTAATGGGCTCTCTTAACCTGGAGGCAGTTCCTAGAAAGCAGTAAAATTCCATTTGAAGTGTGGACAGACCACAAGAACTTGAAAGCATTTAAGACTCCCCAGAAGTTATCCTCTAAGCAGATACAGTGAGTGCAGTACTTCATCTTTAACCTCTGCTACCTACCTAGAGAGAAAAACCTTTTGGTGGATGCTCTCTCCCAAATGCCCCAATACAACAGTGCGCGAGAGGAAGTCTTTACTCCATCATCCCATCCCCACAATTTGTGGCACTAGCCCTCACGAGGCAGCAGAGGGAGTTGCCCCTGCAATCAATCAAAGACCTAGTGCAGCTATTGAGGGATGCCTTGTCAAGAGATGAATGGTTTCAGTGGCACAGATCTGAGATCGGGGGACGCTTCCGTGGCCTCTGTGGCACGATCTGGGTGCTGGAGGCCTTTTCTAGACTGCTACCACCTGGATCTGAGGCCAGGGGATGCCTCTGCGGCCCTCTGGCAGCCCAATCCAGGCACTGGAGGACTTCTCCAAGCTGCTGTTGCCTGGAAACAGGCCACCGGAAGGCCGCAGAAGTGTCCCCTGGCCTCAAATCCAGGCAGCAGAGGCCTGGAAAGGCCTCTGATGCCCCAATCCGGCCTCCTGAGGTATGCAGAAGCGTCTCCTGGCCTCAGATTTAGGCAGCAGCAGGAACCACAGCGGAAACAGATCTTTTCAAAGGAGTCCGGTGTGGCAGGAAGGTAGGGGGAAGCATGAGGTATCTTAGTGGGTTCCCGTAGCTCAGCGTTAAGACCTGCTACTGAACAATCCCCTCCCCCAATTTAGTGAGAGGAGGAGAGCACTTTGAAATCAAGGAGATCCTTGACTCCAGGAAATTTAAAGGGAAGTTGCAGTATTTAGTGTTGCGGAAGGGGTATCCTTTAGCAGATGCTGAGTGGGTGGTAGTGAAGGATGTTAGGGCATCTAGACTCATTAGCAAGCTCCATGCTAAATATCCAAACTAACCCAGATAGGGTGCTGGGGTAGAAAACTTTGTGTTGTGTAATATTTTGTACATTTGTTCTGTCTTTTTCAGCCGTATCTTTTTTCTGGAGGGTTGGCATATCAAGGCTGACTTGAAATGTATCTCTACTCGCAACTTGACAACAGAAACAAAGGGAGAGAGGAGGGGAATGCTTGGAATGTATTGGGAGATGAGAGGGAGATGAGGAATGTATGTGAAACATGTACAGCCTGAGAAAATCCTGGCACTTCAAGGCCGAATGATGGGAACCATCTGAAGGTGCAGACTGTTTTCCCAAAATAAAAAGAATGTGTTGGATTGGTGGATAATGGACAATGGGTGGCCCAAATGGGGAAAAGGGGAAATTAACTATGCTGTTTTCACACGAAAACCTCAAAGCTGGCTGCGTTTCTTCTGTGCCTGTATGGATCTATTAGTAAAGTTATACTCTTGGTAAAAATAATGTCCTAGGAGCTTCTTTTGCTGCATATGCCAATGGGATGGTTGACACATCGTGGCAAATGGGGCTAGCAGAATCAAAATATAACCTCTTTATCAAGATTGAAATCATGTTTTATTAATTCTGTTACACAGTGCTATGACATGTCAGGTCCCCATAGATTCCTAACAGGATGCTGCCATTCTGGCAGGAGATGCGAACTTTGGAGTTTTCCTGTGATGTATCCATTTGTGCTTTGTTCCTCTTTTGCTTTGATGTATCTTTCTGGGAATGGGAGAGGGAGGGATGAGCCTGGGGCCATCTGTTTTGTCTCAACTCCAGGGAAACAAGATCGAGGCAGAATGAGTTCTTATTACCTTCTCAGCACGGAGTTCTCATAACATCTGGATTGGCTTCCTGTGGACTGGGCAGTTGGGAGGGGTTTTGAAGAGTGGGTTTAACCTAACGTTTTTGTGTGGGAATTTCAGATTCTGCCTGCTTTCTCTGCATTCACTGTCTCTCAATAAAAATTCCTTTTGAAATGCTTGTTTCAAGAGTTCTGCTTCCTTGAGGGAACAGCTAAGGCAGGACCTTACATTAGGCAGGATCTGCAAAATGGTCAACCTGGAGTGACACCAGTCCAACTGTGGAGACTGTGCACACGATGTCCAACCAGGGCAGTGAGCATGAAGAAGCCAAGTGCTGAGGGGTGACCTCCACAAAGACTCACTCTGACGAAGACTTAGCTGAATGGATGGAGGAAGCTGCCACTCTGGAAGACCCCACCAAACCGAAATGGTTGGCATGGGGAAGAAGGAGGATTGGGAAGGGAAAACCAAAGGGGTTACCCTTACCTGTGGCAGCCAACAGCATGGTTGGAGGTGCAAGATAGAGCTGCTCTATCATAATGGCGGGCTCAAGAAGGAATCAGACCATGCTGATTGTCTTATGAAGCAAGCCATGTGCTTCATGATGGAAGCTTTCCAGACCCTGAAGGCGAGAGAGGCCCCAGGGCATGTGGAGAAGGAAGACTGAAAACCGGAGGAAGCCGCGTGCTGATGGAGTGAGACCCCCTACCCCAGAAACAACTGCGGGCATTGCTGAATCAGTGGAGAGCGTGGTGGCTACACCAGCCAGCCCACCTTGAAGGGCCCTGGGTGGCACAAATGTTCAAAGAGCAGGTGGTGGACCCCAGTGGATGGGAATGGAAGGCATCCCCCCGGGCATCAAGTTCAATGGGGACCCCCAGCAGCTGGAACTTTTCCTCGCCCACATCCTCACCTACATACAGGAATACAGGCGGGACATCCCTAGTTAGGGGGCTAGAGTCAGGGTGGTTACCCTGGCCCTGGAAGGGGCAGCCACCTGATGGATGGTGACCTTGCACAACGCCAATGCTTCAGAGCTCTGAAAGTTCAACCACTTTATGACTGCACTGAGGCATCAGTTCAAGGACCCCCTCGCTGATCAGAAGGCCGAGACCACATCAAGACTGTCAGGCAAGGTTGCCGCCTGGTAATTGAGTGCACCAAGGAGCTCCGGGACCTGGTGTGCCACCTTAACAGGCCAGAAGACAGCCTGATGAGCTGATTTAAAGATGGGCTGAGTGACGACCTGTACCATGTCTGCATCACCCGAGGGGCTCCAGCTTGCCTACATGACTGGTGCATCCTGGCCAAAGAAGCTGAAATTGGCCAAGCACGAAACCAGTACCAATCCAGCAGAGTTTGAAACGATCACCGCCCGGGTGGAAGAGGGAGGCTACCAAGCCCCAGGCAGTTCCACCATCTGCTTCAAATGTGGCAAGGAGGGACACCGGGCGGCCGATTGCAGAGCCAAGACTCCAGCGAAGAAGGAAGACTGGATGCCAGGGGGAAACCAGTTAAGCCCTCGCAATGCCCAAAAGACACGGTCCTGAAAAGCACAAAGATCATTGAGTTCCGTCCCAGCCCAAAACAGGGGAGTAGAACTCCGACCTCATCAGAAGACAACCTGGGATCCTCCCTGGTAAGTGGGTCAATCGCACCAGTGACCATGCCCATAGAACTGTTAATCCCACGTTTGGGGAAAAAAGTGGTCCTAAAGGCTCTACTAGACTTGGGGTGCACCAGGTGCTTAATAAGCCCAACCTTACTAGGAAGACTGGAAGACTCCTCTGCCTGAGGAAGTTAAAGAATCCAATCACTTTTTGCCAACTAGACAGGTCAGTCTCAGGGGATGTCCCAGCCGCTTTTGCTACTGATCCCATAAACCTAGCATGGGAAGCCACTCTTACTTTTATCGTGGCACCTAGCATGGAATGGCATCCTGTATTAGGACTCGCCTAGCTCAAAAAATGGAACCCGCAGGTGGATTGGAGAAAGGGACTGCTGAAATTCCCAAAGAGAGAGCAAGTCCTAGGCAACAACAGCCATGGAGTGAGGAAGGAATCCCACAGAGAAGTAGCGGCTTTGAGGTGCGAGTTGCTGCAAGGCATACCCCAAGAATACCATGAACTGGTTGAGGTGTTTAGTGAGGGGGGCTTGGATAAACTCCCCCCTCACTGACCCACGGACTGTGCATCGAGAATGTCCCCGGGGCCAAGTTGCCAAAGCGAAAGCTGTATTCCATGACTTCAAGGGAGTTAGACAAACTACACAAATTCATAGAAAAAATTTGGCCCGCGGTTTCATTCAGCTGGCCAGACCCTGGGTGGCAACCCCAGTTCTATTCCAGGAGAAGAAAAATGCGTCTCTTCATCTTTGCGTTGATTATACGGTTCTGAATGCGGTGTGTGTGGAAAATGTGTACCCGCTCCCATTCATGAAAAATATGCTGGCCCACCTTTTAAAGGGCAAAATATTCTCTAAACTGTAATTATGGGAAGCCTATTACTGAGCCAGGATTAAGGAGGGAGATGAATGGAAAACTGCTTTTAACTACCCCCTGGGGTGCTTCCAATTCAAAGTGCTCCCTTTTGGGCTGCATGGGACCCCCACAATGTTCATGCAGCTGATAAATGAAGTGCTCCATGAGGACCTATACATGGGGTTTTTTGGTGTACCTTGACGATATATTCACACTGATATGAAAGCTGAGCACATAAAATTGGTCAGAACAGTCCTAAAAAGCTCTGTGCTGCCAAACTATATGTTAAGCTTTCTAAGTGTGAATTTCACAAAGAGAAAATTGACTACTTAGGTTATTGGATTTCCCACGAAGGGGTGGAAATGGATCCAGAAAAAGTGTGAGCTATGATAGAATGGGCACCCCCGCAAACCAGGAAGCAACAGCAAATTTTCCTCGGCTTCGCAAATGTTTACAGGCAATTTATCCCATCCTTTGTGCAAATTGCCCTCCCCATCACCAACTTGCTGAAAACAAAGGGGGTTTCAGCCACTAAAATAAACTATGGAATACCAAGCCTCATTCAAAAAGCTAAAAAGACTTTTGTCCACTGAACCAGTGCTAAGGCATCCAGAACCTGAAAAGATTTGTTATTCAAGCTGATGCCAGCAATCTAGCCATGGGGGCCATACTGCTCCAAGAGAATGAGAAGGGCCAACTGTAACTTTGTGCCTACACAACAAAAAAAATGACAGAAACTGAGCAACATTGGGCAGTGTGGAAAAAAGAGACCTATGCAGTTATGTGGGCCCTCTTCGCCTGGCGACACTTTCTGAAAGGGAGTAAAACCTCTTTCCAAGTTTGGAATGACCACAAAAATCTAGAGACGCTGAACCCCCATCCAAAAAAATTGTCCCCTAAGCAAGCACAGTTGGCCCAACACTTTCAACATTTTAATTTCACCCTCCACTACATACCGGGGGGGGGGAGGGAACCTTCCTAGCTGATGCCCTGTCAAAGATGCCACAATATAACAGTGCCAAATCATAAGTGGTAAAGCCTTTGCTCCCGGCACGGCAATTAGAGCCTCGAGTAACCACGAGGGCACAAACAACAGGTGGATCGCCGCTAGATAATGCTGCTACTCTGGCTTTCAAACAAGCCCTAGAGAAAGATTAGTGGTTCCTCAACCACAAGAACCTCTGCTCCATTCAGGGAGGGTTAGCCTGGGTAGGGAAAAAACTATACGTCCCAGCCAAACTGAAAACAGTACAAACATGCCATGATTCGAAACTGGCAGGGCGCTTTGGGTTCGTAAAGACTCGGCACCTCTTAAAAAGACAATTTTGGCGGTCGTCCCTAAAAAAGGACACCGAGAGCTATGTAGCTAGCTGCCCTACCTGCACAGCAGCCAAACAGAGGCAAGGGAAAACGCCCAGCCTCCTGCAGCCGTTGACAGAGACCTCAGCACCCTGGAGAGAGATTTCCATGGATTTTATCATAGAACTGCCAGAAAGCGTGTGAAACACAGTAATTTGGGTGGTCACTGACCTATTTTCAAAACAGGTCCACTTTATCCCATGCCAGAAGATCTACTGCCAAAGCTTTGGCAAAACTGTTCATTCATCATGTATACCGCTTACATGAGGCCCCAGTTGCATAATCTCTGATAGAAGGGTCCAATTAACTTCAAAGTTCTGGAGGGCATTTTTGGACCTCTTGGGGACAGACCAGAGCCTGAGTTCTAGTCACCATCCTCAAACGAATGGGGGGATAGAACGAACGAACTTAGTACTAGAACAATACTTAAGATGCCTTATTAACTACCAACAAGACAACTGGACTGACCTCTTACCATTTGCTGAAGTCACTTCTAATAACACTATACACACCAGCACAGCCTACACAATAGTCTGACAAAAGAAACTTGAACCTGAGAGTCGGAATGGTGGTGAAGAAAACATTTCAGAAGGCCTTAATAGGATGAATGCAGGAATTAGAATGAGGGATATATAACAAGAGGTATGAAACAGAATAGCCAAAACTTGTAAGACCACCAGCCTGAGATCAAAGCTGGACAAATTTACAGAAAAGATTATTAAATGCTAAGAACCAACATATATCAGATATATTATGTCTGATAATGAAAGCATGCCTTTTTTTATCAAATTCTTTTCTGTTCTGCTATATTAAAAAAGCTAAGGAACACTGCATTATTAGTTTTTTCCATATAAGATAAAAAAACCTGTTCCCACAAACAATGTCACTAATTTTTTTTCTTGTTTATTTTCTTTAATAAACAATATTGTCATGTTCGAGGGAAATATTTGCCTTTTTCAAAGATTGTGCTGTAACAATGGAGAGCAACTGCATGATCCTGAGAAAAAAATGAATCTGCTTCAATGAGTTTTATATAGGTAAAAGCCAGTTTGATGTAGTGGTTAAGGAATCAGGCTAGTAACCAAATGACATTGAGTTCTAGTCCTGCCTTAGGCATGAAACCAGCTGAGTCATTTTGGGCCAGTCATTCTCAGTTCTAAGAAGACAATGGCAAACTACCAAATACCTTGCCAAAAATAGGGGCTTTGCAATGCATGAGAGTACAAATGAAGCACCACCCTCTGAATAATTAAAACCACTGCATCTTTGCCATATTTCACATGGCTGTTTTCAAAACTGCTTCCAGCAGTTTCCAAATATGTGTGAATGCACAACTACTTTATAAGTAGCTTTTAAGTTCCCAAGTAAATGTCATACACATCCTTGCAGAGAGTGCCAGGGGCAGCTTTCAAAACAATTTGTTGAACTATGGCAAAAACATGGCTGCTTTACCAATCTGAAAATAGTCCCTCTTAATAGTCCAGCATACTGCATTTTTAAAAAATAGTTTAGCCTTACTACAGATTACTAAAGTTGTCCTTGAAAATGACAGCATAAATAAGCTTTAAACATGTATAAATGAAAGAAACACAATATTTCCGAAGAATATTAAGGCCTGGCTCTGTCAACTGGCACGGGGATCCAAGAGTGGCACACAACCCCAGGGGTGGTTGGTGGCTTGAGTGCACTCTCTCCAACTTTTTAACTTCATCTATTTTTGTTGAGATTTTAGGGGTTTTATAGATTTTTTTACTTGTAAACGGCTGAGAGTCACTTAAACAGTGAGATGGGCAACATATAAATTTGATAAATATTCAATACTTACCTGCTAGTGCCCATTCCCCAGAGCTGTGAGAATGTCCACTATAGTATAATATATAAGTATCATGCCTAGGTCCATCTGATGTCCGAAGTTCAAGAAATGACTTTAGTTTAGAATGTAATGTGTCAAATGAAAGTCCGCTTGTGGAATAATCACAGCCATAGGTCTCAATCATATGATATACAAAAAACCTTTGGATAGCATTAAGCATGCCTGTTGACCTCAAATTTAGCTCTTGCACATGCTCAGGTGGAAGCAATGTTGGTTGGCCATCAGGACTGAAGGAAATAGAAGAAAAATTGAAAATTGTAATGAATATAACTTATTATAAATTGCTTTACTGTCTAATGTTGTATTATGAAATAATTTACCACTGTAACTGCATGCACTTTAAAACAAGAATGTTCAGTTACAAATGGCTTAAATTAGCAGCCTAAACCATTGAAGAGTTCTGTCTCATTGATAGCATATGCAACGGACATAGTTTTTAAACATAGTCCTACTTCTCAATGATATGCTAACTATGAATATCAATCTGCTTTCTGATACATCGGCACCAATTATTCTATGACCTAGATTCTAGAAGAAGCTCCCCCTCATTTTTCTATCAGTTTTAGTTGGCAGAAAATTCAAGGGGTTATTAGAATCTTTTCCGTATATCTAGGCTCATTCATCACTTCTCTCCAACCCATTCACCTCCCAAACAGATAAGGTCTCACATGAAGCACTGACTGACAGTTACAAACTTTCCAGATCCAAAACTATTGTAGAAAGCAAGTAAACACCAAATTGGTGTGAACAGATGTTTTCAAAAAAAAGAAAGAAAGAAAGAAAAGAAATAGTGATAGAACTTCATTTAGAATGATGTTTCTTTTATAAAAAATATGAATTGAACTTGCTGTTAGGAAGGATTTCATTCAGAACAAAAAGCAATTAACATTACCACTGTTTTCTTTCTTAAAGTTTAAAGTGCTCACTATGTCAGTTTTAATGATAAATCCACACATTACCACGGATTCCTTAAATATGACATATGCAACTTCTCAGATTAGGATAAATAAAGGGCAAAAATGCAAATCTAGTAGATAAATTAGCATAATAGATGACTGCAATACTATGTATTAAATAACATGTATTTGCATTAACACTTACCTGCAAAAATTGGTAGGGATCACAACTGCATAGCCAACACATGTGCCTCCCAAACAACTTCCTAGTTCATGAAACAATCCATGAGCCATAGATTCAAGGGATAAGACAATTAAAAAAACACTCATGAAGATTCCATTGGATTTCTATAATAAATGAATTTGTTGTAAGAATTGAATGCATATAATTACAGTTTATCAGTTTGCAAATGTGAATGAAAATACAGAACATTTAAAATCACAATATTTTAAACATGATTCAAATGCAATACTGTAATCTTAACAATGCTAATTCTGAATTTGGTCCTAACCTCCTTACCTCCTAAAGTGTTCAATTGTATGCACTACAACATTAACAAAAATATAGCTGTACATGCTTATTAAATATATGCACAGACTCAGCCAAATATTTACATTATAAGCCCTATATTTTATATTTCTGATTTTTAAAAGTAATAATATTTCTTACATAAATATGCATTTTCATGAAATAGTAATTTAAGTTAATAAATGAACAATTCCATTGGAAAGAAGTACTCTTTTTTTTCTTGTCACCCAGCTGAGTTAACTGACGCTTGTCCTGTTTCTTAATGGAACTGCAATACATTTATATAACATTTCTCCCTAGCTAAAAACTATTAGTGCCAGCCTCACCTGTCTTAGCCCTTATAAATATAATGAAGTAATGCTAAAAATAAGGAAATTAATAAATTAATTAAATGGTTTTAATTATGATGATTTAATGGCTAAAAGCAAATTGAGGGGGGCCAGGGTATGATGAAAAGAACAGAGAAACCTAAATTAGAGAAAGAATTAACTATCAAGTTTGCTCTGAAGGCAACTTGGTTTACAGATCTTCTATCTTTCAAGGAGAAACTAAAATTAGTGTAACTTCAACCATCCCAGTTAGACAAACAGCTGATAGAACTAAAAGGTATTTCCTGTCTTGTTAGAGCAGACATGTCAAACTCGCGACGACGTCACACGTTTTGGGACTGTTTTGCCATTGCCAGCAATGGGGTGGGCGCGGCTTCCATGTGACGTGACCGGCCCATTGGCCGGCAGTTTGACACCCCTGTGTTAGAGGGAAATAAAGGAGGTAAGAGAAGAGTGGTGACATTCACAGGTGGTGTGTAAAAACAAACAGAAAAGAAATGAAAATAACTAGCTTACTTTAAAAAAAGAAGACAGACTTTGGTCATATCTTGTGACAAGCTAAAGGATCATTCTGTAATTAAGCATGGAGATTTTGTAGCAATAGCTCTTCAGAGAGAATAACGTACCCTCTATCACCACTTCCAACAATGCTATTGTTAAATGAAATGTTTATTTCTCTCTCTCTCAATACTGATTAGGAAAATCCAATATTTGAGGGTCTGCCACAAAGAAGAGGAGGTCAACCTATTTTCCAAAGCACCAGAAGACAAGACAAGAAGCAATGGATGGAAACTGAACAAAGACAGAAGCACCTAGAACTAAGGAGAAATTTTCTGATAGTAAGAACAATCAACCAGTGGAAAGCTGGCCTTCAGAAATTGTGGGTGCTCCAACACTGGAGGCTTTTAAGAATGGATTGGACAACCATTTGTCTAAAATGTTACAGGGTCTCCTGCTTAAATAGGGGGTTGGCCCAGAAGACCTCCAAGGTCCCTTCCAACTCTGTTATTCGGTATTCTGTAAAAGAACTTGTAAGGTAAGTCATAATGTGAATATACCATGAAAGCTCAATATATGAACTCTATGTTCTTTACTTTTAGGATGGCAGCAACTAATGATGCCACTGAATAAAGGGCACTTGGAAAATGAAACAGATTTATTTACACCTTAAATAACTCATCTCAATCTTTATTGCAAGCATTAATTAGCACCAAATATAATAGTTAATGTACAACTACAAATGTAGCTGAACAAATTAAAATAAATGGCAGGGGGTAAATATAAGAATTTTAAATCTATCCCTCAAACATCCCTTCCCATCAGCTGAAAAGTTTCAGCACTGACTTTTATGTCACCAAATCTCTTGCTTGCCCATCAGTCAAATGATGAGATGCAGCCCACACAATAAAAAGGGTTGTCCTTTTTTTTAGCCCAATGAAAATTTTAGATCTTGTGGAGAAAAACAGGAGAAAGGAGTATTTAGTATGTCTACCAACTTGAGTTACCTATAAAGTAATAAAGGTGAGATAAAAATCAAATAAAAATCAAATAAACAGGGTATGGTGGATCCATTTCAAGGCATAATACTGTATCATGCTTTTATTTTTTGTCAAAAGCCTTAATCATAATTATTTTATATTGTTTTATCTCTCTCTTTTGCTACACATACTTTAAAGAAAGTTTGACAGAGGATTGTAAAAACATTAAAACCTACCTGCCAACATACTGTACCCAAAACTGCTGTTGCAAGAAGGCTGAAAAAGACAAGTTGCTCTGAAATTAAACAAAAATGGCGCATTCCTTTAGATGCCATTACTCTGTCAAGGCTATTGTTCTCTGCTCTGTGTGTATAATATATTTTGTGACAGTCATTAAGTTTTGTATGAAATCCCCAGAGAGTTATAAGAAAAATGATGTGACAGATGATCCAGAAAATGCCAAAAATGGAAAAGCCTGGTATTACAAAGTACCAGAGATCCAAATCACCTAGTTTAAGTGCTGAGAGGATGAAAAAAATCAGTTCAATAAGTCCAACAAAAATGACTGAGAATCTTCGGCAAATTCGACCACGATATAAATAAGGTTTCCAACGTTCTGTAACTGAAAGTCCACTGAAGTAAACATCAAGCAGGGGATCAGCTATTAGGCAACTAAAAAAATATCCCAAGGGAAATGGATTTGTTGGTATATGCAAGGATGGAAAAAATAACAAAGAGGCAAGGACTCCAAAAATTACTAAATTTGGAATTGCCAAAAATGATTTCATCCTCAAATCAATAATCAGCATTGCTAAAGCTACAATCAATAGAATAATACTCATGGATTTCTCCACCAGCATAGTTGTACTGGCAATTGCAAATCCAACCAGCTCAAGTACTTCAACTGTTGTTAGTAAAATGGGCCGTTGATGAACACAGCCACATATTCTCTGCACCAAAGCATATAATATTCTTATAATTATGGAAGAAAGAAGTAAATATTTTGTTGCTTCTTCCTTTACATCATTTTTAAAAGAATTATTATCCAGGAAACAAAGAAGGCCAAGTAAAAATCCAAACCAAAGATTAGAGAGACTTAAACTTGCTGCTTCCATTGAAAAATAGTAATAAAGTATACTTGCAATTCCAAGAACAAATAATCCAAGGATAAAAATTATGAGTATTAGTGCATCTGCAGTTTTTTCCCACCTGACATAAAGACCCATACATATTGCTGCCAATAAATTCATTCTGGCCAAATAGCCAAGGTAGCGGACAGAGGAATGCATGTTCACTTCGCGATTTGCTTCTTCCAGACTTGTCATTGCTGCATACAGACAATGGCTTACACAGTAACGCAATGATCTACACATGTAAGCAGATTGGAAGGGATTATACCCACTTTACAGAACATAAATGTTTGAATTTCATCCAAGAAATATGATGCAAAACAGCCTTGTTTCATTTATAATTATCAGTCACTACTGAAGGTCTGAAAAACAAACATAACTTCACATTAATATATTGTATCAAATAAACAGATCCAATACGTCTGCATCCTTACATACTGTTTTTCAGTAAGACATAATTGTAGGCAACACAGTATTAAAATCTTAATATAGTAATATATGAATCCAAAAGGGGAATTTATTTTACATGTTGACTGCAAAGTAAATATGATACATTAGTCAACTTTTATTTCCTGGACATTTGGAGATTCCATTCATTTCTATTATTTCCCCCCCTCATATTTTGATTTTGCCATTTCTCTCATTATTTTGATTTTGCTATTTTTTAAAAAACTTTTCCATATATGAAATGGGAAAGTTGTCATACATTTCCCAAACCTAGTCTTATTTCCATTCAAGAAAATGTGTGGGATATTTATTTATATATTTAAAGTATTTATATGACCACCCAACTTGCAAAAGTGTAAAGTCAAGCAGCACAGAAAAATAAAAATCTCTGTAACTTGTAACTCCATATGTATGAGAAAAGATTAGTAGGTATACTGATGGCAAATTAATTCATTTTACAAAATACAAGATGTAAATATGCATCATATAGTAGCTCATCAGCATAATTTTATACCACCCAGGCCTCTTGATTACAAGCCAAAAATGTAAGGTAATTTTTAAAATTGTTTTTGCAATATTTGGAAAGAATTTGTGGGGCAATGTTGGGTGCCTTACACCTTGTAGTAATATTGTGTGAAGGTTTTCAAAGGTAAACTGGCGTTTAAGCCCTGTACTGTACATCCATCTCATACCTTTAAACCCTTAAAAATCAACTCTGGAAACTACCTGTTATGACTTCTGTAAATTGCACATGCCTGTTATGCCAAATTAATTTTAATATATAGTAATTTAATTTTCTGCCCTGGGCTTGTGCTTTTTAGAACATGGCTATATACAGTATGAGCATGGCAGATGCACATGTTTATTTATTGGGGAGGTGGGGGTGTCACCAGATTTCATTTTAGTTGGGATTGGCATCTACAGATTGGCAGGATAAGAAATCTGAAGCACAGGACTTTTTTTTTTTCCTAAGAGGAACTTTTGAGTAAATGCAATTTTATAATTGTCAATCAAATTTTCTATTATTTTTCAGTTTTGTTTTAATTTTGTATAGTCTAGGAAAAAGGGAATTTATAGATTTATTGGAGAACATCTAAATCCATTGTAAGATCATTACCTATAGTTTCAAATGAAGATGTTATTATTTTCTTAATCTTTCTAGTATATAGAAACAGGTAGCTCCTTATGCAAACCATAAAAGAATAAAGCATAGTTTAACTTTGTCAACTGCCCAAAACATATGCGCAAAATTACAGAAAATCGTCATCCTCAAAATATTAGAAATATACTAATCTTACATTTATGTTGAATTTATTTTAAGTTTAAATTAATCTGGAAAAAACTATGTCGATTTGGCTAGTTTGAAATTTCTTAAAGAATCTACCAGTACTGATCAAGCTACTAAACTGGAATATGCAAAATGCTCATTCCTACGCAAAAATATAGCCATACACTTTGGTTTATTAGGAAAAGAGAAGCGAACTCAATAATATTTTACTTTCAAAACTCGACAGACTGCTATTGCTGTTTCTTTGTCCCAGCAGCCCTAAATGATAGTAAAAATTCTTTTCTTAAGAACCTAATCTAATTATTTCTACACACAAATGATCCAGCCCTGGGCGTTTTAAACATATCAGTTTCATCCCACTTTGAACATGCAGCGCGAGGAAACAAACGTGTTTCCTATTTAATGCTATTGGAGGAAAACTTCGATTTCCTAACGAAGTAAGAGAGCTTGTGAAACGGGGTTAAGGCAGGATGGGGTCTATAGGGTGGCGGGTGGGCACGACACCTATCTTAGCGGCTCATAGGCAACCCGGGTTCATCGCTTGACAGTAGCAGAGCGACTATTTGCTACTGGCAAACTAACAGCCTGGCAACGCAGCGGGTACGCAACCGCTAGATGAGGCAGGAGGCTGAGAGGGCAGATCAACGTCCTTTTTTCCAACGTCAAGTTGGGGCAATCACTCCCCCCATCATATACAAGGCACATTCCAACTATGGTAGCCGGAAGAGGCAGTGGTCGAAGACCCTCAGCAGCCTCCGCGTCCACCTTACGCCTCTGTCCTAATCGAAGATTAAACTGTGGCGCCCGCGTGATTAATATCCCGGGTTCCCTCGAAACTCACCATCCGCCACTTCCACCCAAAACTTCCCCTCCCGCCGCCATTTTAGCGCTTCCTTCAGAGTGTTCTAGGTGGGTACGGGAAGAGCGAAGGTTCAAATCGCGCAACGCTCTGCCCCTGAGCGCGTGGTACCGCTCTTAACCCACAGCGGGAAGGCTGAGCGGGAAGGCGAAAACAGCAACAACGGCATGAAAGCGTAGTGCTTTAAGGGGAGGTTTTTTTCCTCCGAGACTTATGAGCCGATAGCAATGCAGAGACGTCACTCCTTATTCTTCCAAAGCGGGATATTTGAATCCCCTTTCAGTCATGATGCCTTTTGTTGCAAGTGGCATTGCATGGCATCTTGTTTGCGCTTAGCCTGTGTAATTTATCCAGGATGTATAGGATAAATCAGCGAGGAGGCGAAGCTAAAGCCTTCAAACGAAACCAAGCAAATTAGCGTAGTGTTTCTCAACTTTGACAACTTTAAGATGTGTGGACTTCAACTCCCAGAATTCCCAAATCTGGGAGTTGAAGTCCACATCTTAAAATTGCAAAGGTTCCGAAAAATCAGTTCATACTAGAATGGACTCAATAGCTATGGTATTGGGGTTTTTGGTTAAGGCTCTTTTTATTCCCCAACACAAGTAAAGAAGATGGATAAAATAAATTGCCTTGAATACCCAGCCATAGAGCTCTTGTGGTAGGAACAGAGATGCTTTACAAAGCTTTTAACTCTAGTAATCTGGAGTCTATGCATAGCAGAGCTGCCAACCATGATTGCCTACTTAATTCATGGACCCCTGGCTTGAAACTCAGATGGGATCACATTTATTTGATGCTTTAATGAGATGAGATTACTAGGTGTGTAGTTCAGGATACAACTCATATTTCAAAAGTAGGTGAAGGAAATACTTTTAAAAGGAAATAATTATTAAAATAATTATTTTAATAATTGTAGAAATGTAATGCCATTATATGAAACTCTTTAGTACAAATGTAACACTGTAACACAAATGTAGCAATGCAATGCCAATATATGACCAAATGTTTACTATTTCCTGCCTAAAAATCCTCTGGACACAGGAACTTACACTTTGAGTAGAAATCCTACTATCGAAGAGGGGGATTTTGACCCAAGGTGAGGATTACAAATAAACAAGATAACAGCAGATGGACGGAAGAGGTCAGGTTAACAAAGTACAACTTCAGAGTACATCTATAAAGATGAAAGAGCTGCTTAGATATGACATGCATTGTAGGGGTATAAAATGCAGATCTTGAAACCAGGCCAGTGTGCTCCTGGAATCCAATCCATAGGGAAGGATCCAGGGGGCCGCGTTTGCAAACGCTCCTCTCTTCTATTTTTTTTTCTTTTCTCTTTTATTCTGTTTATGTTATTCTCCAATAAACCTTTGTTTTGTTAACCAGACTTGTCTTCATATTGTGAGTATCAAAATTTGGGGTTTTTACATCTCACAATCTTGGTGGAGAATGCGGGCATTAAGAGCTTCTAGGGGACACTGTTCTCAGTAAAATCAGGAGCGCGCCTGTTGATTTCAACTGCATGGAGTTATCTGAGATCCAGTTTCCCCTTGCAGGCTCCGAGCCAAACTAAATTGACAACTCTGGTTTAAAAAAATCAAAGGACAGGAAATAGGAAGAAAGTCAACAACTGAAGCCCAGACCAGGTAACCCAGTGCACTGGCCCAGGTAAGGAACTTTTGCCCCGAAGGAGGGAAGCATGCAATTGTACCTGGGTGGTCAGGAGAGCGATTGTGGGAGGATTTCTGCGATAACGGCTGTGTGAGTGTGATGGGCTGTGTTCTGGGAACACTGGTAAGTCCAGAGGAGTGCGGACCTGAAAGGTTGAGGTCTCTTACTCCCGCAAGGGGGAAGGCCAGCCTGAAGGGAAGCAAACTGGTGTTAAGAGTTTTGAGTGGCCATCAAATCGAGAACCTCAGGGAACCATAATCAGGGAAACTCTCAAGAAGATGGGTTGTTGTTGTAAGTCGTTGTTGTAGACCTAAAGAAAAAAATAACTGTAAAATTGAGTAGCTTCAAACAGGAAAACCCATCTTGCTAGCAGCAGATGCCTTGTGTTTGTGAATGGGTTTCCCAGGCTTTGCCCATGTGGAGCTAGGGTAGAAAAGGAAGTTTTGGGAAATAAGGGGAATGAGAGAAATGTGTGTATGTCTCTGTGTGTGAGTGAGGAGACCTTTTTCCCAAGCAGTTTTCTGTTCTCTTTTCCTTGTCTTGGTGTGTATATGTGTGTAGAGTCTTTGTGTGTGAAGTAAATATGACTGTTACTAACTCAAGAGAAAGGAAGAAACATCCTCACTCTGTTTGTCTGACCAACAAACAAAGTGAAGAAAGATGTGTTTGTTTGTTTGTTTTTCTCCCTCTTAAGAACAGCCCAAAGTTACATGCTCAGGCAGGAAATCCTATATCATTTTCTTGCCTATTCTGCTCTCTCCCTTTTGCAAATTTTAAGTGTGTTAATGCCTTTTCAAACTCTATCTGTAGACACAATCCCCCTTCCCCCCTGCTTTTTTTTCTGGCTGTGTTGCTTTGAGAGGGAGAGAGAGAGAAAGGAGAAGGGGGGTTGATCTTTTAAACTTTTCTCTACTTAGAATTTTAGAATTCAAGTTTGAGAAAGGTGGGGTGGCTATGAAAATTTAATAGCCACTTTTGCAGTCTCAGCTTGCAATGTTTACTCAAAAGAGGGGTCAGTAATTGGTGGACAATTTTTTGGGGGGAAATTTTTGAATTTAAATTGTTTAGTTAGAGTTAGACCTATCAACCAAAAGAAATGACTCTAGATTGTTTTGCTTAGATTTATAAATGTTTTCCCTATTTAATGGAAATTTGTTTCCATCTGAATGGAATTTGATTAAATTAGAATTTGACTAACTTTATATTAAAAGCAATACTAGAGTTTGGAAAAAAAACTATTTCAGTAACTCAGAATATCTTATTAAACTTGTTTATTTTTTTGTGAAGTTAAAACAAAGAAGTTGAGAAAAATTTTGGGATTATAAATAGCTATGCTGTTTTGATTAAAGATTTGTATGCAAAACTGTTAGAAAAAGAGCTTGTGTTAACAAATGCAAACAGGGTTTGGTGAGCTCTCCTTTGTTGGCTCTTCACTTAGGTAATTTATTTATAAACAAGGACAAAGGTTGGAGGAGGTTTTAACCCAGAAGTGGTGGTGGGAGGGAAGGCAGCCAGTGGCATTTTTATCTAAAATTGACATTTGGGGACATCTTGGTGGTTAGCATTTCTTATCAAGTGTGGACAATTTTAATCAGGAACCCTAAAGGAGGTATACACTTGTTCATAGCAAAGTAGTTGGGAAAAGAAAAGAACAAGAAAAAGAGAGACATAATGAAGGTACAATAGTATATGGGGAAGGAGGGATTACCAAGAATTGAATTAAAAGATAAAATAATTAGAAAATATGTACTTGAACTGTCCAGATGTTTTTCTCTCCTGTGACAGAAAGGCATTCTTGCCCAAACTCCTTGGACTTTGTAGTACACCAATACAAAGCAGGACAGTGGGTGTTGATAAAAGCCTGGAGAAAGGAAAAACTAACTCCTACCTGGAAGGACTTTACATCGTCTTGTTAACCACTGAGACAGCTATCCGGACAGCTGAAGAAGGTTGGACCCATTACTCCCGAATAAAAGGGCCCATGCCAGCCCCATAGGAGTGGAAGGTGGAATCTCACCAAGGAGATCCACTGAAAGTAACGTTCCAAAGGACTTCATGGACTAATAGTCAATCTTCCTGTCAGGAAGTGGGGTAATAGAGGAAAAAGGACTAAACTTTATATTTCTTTTTCTATCTAGAACCAAAGGAAAACCAAGACCTCCCACATGTGCTGATTTTGTGGGTATCTTTGTAGGTATTGTTGCTCCTCTCACTGTATTAATTGTGTTCAGTGCACAGGGTGTGAGATAGAGTGTGATATTAAGTCTTCTGATATCTTCTGATGTATTGGAGCATTACAAGGTGGTATGTCTGGGGGGGGGTTCTTATTATACTCTTAAAACCTGTCCAACCATTAGAGTCATTTAAGCAATGTGTAAAAATGACAAAGGGAGAAGGAAAAAATATACACTGACTCCAAGTATGTTTATGGAGTCTTGAATACAGGTGGAAGAAGAAAAGAAAGAAGTTATGCTAGAGTGGCAGAAGGGAAGGAAGGAATGGATAATAGAAGAAAGAAACAGGAAAGTTGTTTTAAGTTGGTTTGCACAGACTTGTGAATTGCATGCATTAAGCAGGGAGACTGCAATTAACGTGGTCAGCCCAAACGTGTGAATTGTATGCCTTAACACAAGCCTTAGAATGTTGAAGGAACAAGAATGTACTAAAGATGGGAGGTGGATGTTGCAAGATGGGAGAGGGATGTTGAAAAGAAAAAACAACAACAAAACAATGGCTAGAACGCAGAAGCAGCCACTGAAGGGGGGGTCACAAGGGATGATTACTATTTTCTAAAACAGGATGGTTGTATTTATACCTTAGTTAAACAAATATGTGAAAAAAATTCAAGTTAAAAAAAAAAGCTTTACAACATTTAGTGGTGAGGCCATGTCAATATAGGCCTCAACTGGAAAGTTGTTTTTGTTTCTTTGAAATGGGAGGCTTTTGTTACATGAAGGTTCAAGAATGTCAATGAAGAAGAGAAGAAAGTTACTCAGCATTTGCATAATGTGGCGCAGGTTTTGTCTTCTATCTTAGTACAAGCCCAGGCTGCCTTACCACCTATCTCTGGCCGTTGTTCCTGGAGAGTGGATTCAGGTGAAAAGAACTGTCACCTAGAAATACTAGTCCTGAGTGGTCTCAACCATGCCAAGTCCTCCTGATTTAAGGAATCAAGGCATGAGTCCATGGAAAGTCCCATCATATCCTCTCCAGTGAAAAACTCCGCAGCTGGACAGCCTGAAAATGAAATTTCAATCTACCTCACCTGTTGAATTGTTTCCATCTAAGTGGGAGAAAAACTTCAATGGATTGGACGTGTTCCTAGAACCTGGACTATGTATTGAAAAGTTTTTCTTCTGCTACTGTTGTTTCCTTAGTACCTTCTTTGGTAGAAGGAAGGACCATGGGCCCAATACTTTAAGGAACATTGGGGAAAGAAGACTCAGTATATGAATACTTGCTTGCACAGGAATCTAAAGAAAATATAGGACGTTATGAACTGTTAAAAGTATAAAAGAATAAATTCAGGTGGAAGAGAAAAAGGGAGGATTGAAGGAAATAAAAGTTATTCTTTTAATAATTGTAGAAATGTAATGCCATTATATGAAACTGTCTCTTTAGTACAAATGTAACACTGTAACACAAATGTAATAATGCAATGCCAATATATGACCAAATGTTTACTATTTCCTGCCTAAAAATCCTCTGGACACAGGAACTTACACTTTGAGTAGAAATCCTACTATCGAAGAGGGGGATTTTGACTCAAGGTGAGGATTACAAATAAACAAGATAACAGCAGAAAGGCGGAAAAGGTCAGGTTAACAAAGTACAACTTCAGAGTACATCTATAAAGATGAAAGAGCTGCTTAGATATGACATGCATTGTAGGGGTATAAAATGCAGATCTTGAAACCAGGCCAGTGTGTTCCTGGAATCCAATCCATAGGGAAGGATCCAGGGGGCTGCGTTTGCAAACACTCCTCTCTTCTATTCTTTTTTCTTTTCTCTTTTATTCTGTTTATGTTATTCTCCAATAAACCTTTGTTTTGTTAACCAGACTTGTCTTCATATTGTGAGTATCAAAATTTGGGGTTTTTATATCTCACATAGGTAATAAATGAATGAGTAAATAAAAAGCCAGTTTGATTTAGAGGTTAAGGCACTGGGTTACAAAGCAAGAATCAGCAAGTTGAAGTCCCGCCTTGGCCATGAAAACCATTTGAGTGAACTTGGTCTAGTCACTTACTCTCAATTCTACTCACCTCACGTGGTTGTTGTGGAAAAAAATAGGAGGAGGGAGATGTGTTGGATATGCTTGCTTTAAAAATAAAGGTGAGATATAAAATAAATACATGATTTTAGCCCATCTTTGTAGTCACTGAGGGGCTTAGCCTGATCCAAAGAAGCTTTTAATATTATCCCTTGCACAGAGGGCCCTTTCTACTTGCAGTTTAAATCTATACCGGTATGTTCCAGAAACCTCCATGTTACACTTTGACCATATATAACCTTAATTTCCAGCTCAGAATTTAACAAAACTCTGTAGTGTATCTTACTGTAAACAGTTTTCTTAAACTGACTCTGAGCCAGCAACAAAGGAAATAAAACAAATGCTATTGTAGAAAGAAAAATCTTCATCAGGATCCAGTCCAAGCTGGGAATAATCAAAATGGAGACTACTTTAGAAAGAAGGTTGTAGTTTATTGAAGAAGCGAGCCAGACAGCAAGATGGTTCTAGGAAAGCTTACCACATGTAGCAGGGAGTGGTGGGTTTTTATACCTTCTGGGGCTCTTGAGGTTGTTTCCTGTTCCTGTTTGAGGCTTTGTATTTCCTGTGTCATGTACTTTGATCTGAGTCTGAGTGTGCCCTTTTGGTATTGGTGGGTTAATCCTATTATGTCTCCTATCCTTAGAATTTGGGTGGGAGTATGTAGATTTTAGGTGTCTTTCTAATAGCTTCCTGGCTCCAACCTTCCTGAATGGATGATTACATCTGCATTTCTAAAAGCTGGCCTCTGCCTAGTTTCTGCTAAGGGGGAGAGGGGCTGGGGCTGGTTTCTGGAGGCTGGTTTCTGTCTTTTTTAAAGATCTTCTCCATTATTCCTTTGGGGAAATATAGTCTGCCTTTTTAATATTCCCCAAAATATTTCTTTCTCTGGATTCTTCTCGCACTATCTTGCAGCTTTGGGGAATAGCGTCTACAGTAGGAGTTGCAGGAAGCATAATGTATCCAGAACATAGTCATACTCCTTTCCTTTTAATCAATATTGGTCAATATTGCAATTCTTTTTCAATATCTGTAAGACCTTTTGGGTAATGAGCTTAAACTGCTTATTGTAAGGCTAATTAATAGAACTTAATGTTAGCACAAAAATTCCTGTCATCACTTTTAACTGTTTGTTCTATTAGGGCAGGGTCCTTTCTAATTCTCTTTAACAGTTAAACCATTGGGGGCACCCGCTTCTCTTATCTGATTGTTTCCTAGACAGCATTTGATCCCTGCTGTTTCCAGAAGATCATTCCACATTCCATTAAAAATCTGACTGCTAAGACTATTCTTTTCTTGCTCCTTTTAATATCAATATGGGAAGACACTTAAAGGATATTTGAACTCCTTCCAACCCAGTTTTTATATTCACCACTAGCCACTCACCAATGAGGTCAGCACTGATCATTCAATCTGCTATGGAAGCTTTAGAAGATAAATTATCCTAAACAGTTGGACAACCAAAAGTTTGTCAATCTGTATGACTTTAAATTAGCAGTTGGAAAAAGACTAGTGTTTTTAAAAACATACTCGTACTACCAAGGTTGAATCACTAAGATGCCTGCTAACATCTATCCCCACTCAACTTGCCATATAAACAAGGGGGAGAAGTAGGAAGTGTGGGAAGGAAGCGGGAGTCTAAGAAGCCATCAATGGACTGTGAGACCCTGCCTAAAAGAATGCCAAAGTCACTAATGCAGGTGTCTGACGAAGTGGACTGTTCTCATAACAAATCAAAAGTGTATGATTGGGCAACATGAACACTTGGTGGGTGAAGGTTATGAAAAGCTATTGTTAATTAAGTGGATTTTTGCATGGGAAAATCAGAGCTGGGTTTTCTTCTTCAGTTCTGAGATATGTACTCAATAAAGTTTTATCTTTTATGGCATCTGAAAGCCTTGAAGATTTAGAATAGAATAGAGCTTGAAGGGACCTTGGAGATCTTCTAGTCCAGCCCCCTGCTCAAGCAGGAGAACCTATAACATTTCAGATAAGTGACTGCCTAGCCTCTTCTTAAAAATCTCCAGTGATGGAGCACCCACGATTTCTGGAGGCAAGCTGTTCCACTGGTTAATTGTCCTCACTGTCAGGAAGTTTCTCTTTAATTCCAGGTTGCTTCTCTCTTTGATCAGTTTTTCTAACCATTGTTTCTTGTCCTGCCCTCTGGTGCTTTGGAGAATAACATGAACCCCTCTTTATGGCAGCCCCTCAAATACTGTAATACTGCTATCATGTCTCCCCTATTTCTTCTTTTCTTTAGACTAGCCAAACCCAAGTCCTGCAGTTGTTCTTTGTATGTTTTAGTTTCCAGGCCTTTGATCATCTTAGTTGCTCTTCTCTGAATTTTTTTTCAAAACTCTCAACATCTTTTTTGTGATATGGTTGCAATATTCCAGGTGTAGTCTTCCTAGGGTTTTATAAAGTGTGATCTTGTTTTTAAGCCAGGTCTCACCTAATCTGTACTTGTACCTTTGATTTTTCCTGCCTAAATGTAAAACTTTGCTTTTCTCCATATTGAAACTCATTTTGTTGGATAGGGCCCATTGTTCAAGTTTATCAAGATCTTTTTGGATCCCCAGCGCTTCTGGATCACGGCACGTTCAGCTGTACAAAGAGATCTCTCTCTTTGTTGGCTGTTTTCCCTCCACTGGTAGACCCTTATGCGGGTCTTAAATCACCCTGGGGGGGGGGGGGCGACTACCGTCAAGGAGGCTCTTGCTCGGCTGCGGTGGAGCGGCGGCTCCCCCTACAGTACGAGATAACTCCGTAGGGCCGACGGAGAAGAAGATTGGCCAGTAAAATGGCCGATCACTTTGCTGCTCCAGCTGAAGTCAGAAAATCATCTAAGCATAAAGAACTGTGGTGAATCCGGGTGAGACCTTTCCTCTCTCTCTCTGTCCTGACTATTTGCCTGTAAAAAGTTTTTGATCACTTCCCTGTCTTAAGAGAGCAGCTTCTGTCTACTTGGGAAAGAAAGTTTTAAAAGTTTTATTGACTATTTGATATTTTTTGGGGGGATACCTAAGGGCCCTGAAAAAAATAAAAAAAAAACGCTATATTTTTTACTTTATCTATTATACTGGAGATACCTGCTTTTGCTTTTTATGTTTTCCAGAAGAGATAAACTTTTACCTATTTGGAAGAAAGAGTTTACAGTCCACTGAGGACATCTTGTGGTGAAAAGTGCCATTACAACTGTATAGGTGGATATTTGTTGACCTTTTTGAAATATAGCCTCCACTAAAAGATCAAAAACTATTCTTGATCAAAGTCTATCTCACCATTGAAATGGAAGAAGGTTATCCATAGCTCGACTTTGTACTTATATTGGAAAAGATTTTGGAAACTACAAACTATATGAAAGCTTATACCAAATCTTGGAGAAAAATCAGAGATGATACTAGAGAACCACAAATTGACTTTCAACCATCAGTTCAAACTATAGACCAAAGAATAACGAAGGAAGAACAGAGCAACCCTAGAAAAGTTCCCACTCAACAAGTTATACAACTGAATGAGACAGAGGAACTGCACTTACAATTCAATTATGAACTTACAGTAGAAACTACTGAGCAAATTAATTCTACACAATCCTACTTACAACCTATGGAGAACATTGACATTCAAAGAATAACATTAACTGAACTATTTGATCTCCCAAAAATAACAGAGCTTGACATTCAGGTACAAGTTATTGAAAATTGTGACAATGTGGACAATCAACTAGCAACTTTAATAAGGAATAAAATTGACTATACTATTCAAATGATATTGGAAGAAAGAGAACTGTGACTATTTTGATGTATTGAGAAATAGCCTTACTCAAATGTTGAGGTTTGATGATGCTGAGGCTTTATCTTGGAAACCGGTTTGGCATAGAAAGAAAGCTAGAGTTAGGTTTAAAAATGTGGTTTAAATGGGTTAAATGGGTTGTTAACACTTGGATTGTTTTAATAACAAATGAAATAGATAAGGGATATTTTTTGTAATAATATTTGGTATTAGAGATGATAAATAGTTGGAGGGGTAAATTTTACTTAATTGATTGATAGAATATATATTTAAAATAGACAGAAATGTAGTTCTTTAGACTGATATCTTTATTTTAACCAAGATAACTATTTTGTAATAGAGGGAGAAGAGGAGATATTTGTGATAAGAGAAATAATAGTATTAATAAATGATGTATTAGTTTAAGCAATAGGCTATATTTAAAAAAAATGTAAGATTGTTGCTTTTTGGGATAATATATTTATTTTAGATAGAATCATCATGATAGGGAAAAGAGAAATGAGGGATGCCTGAAGTGTTAATATGTCTACATAAGCATAATTGGAATATGGTAATTTCTAAAATAGTAAAGCTTAAAAACAGGATTTGGATTCTCATAATTGAAATGTGATTGATGACCAATTGGATTTATTGAGCTTTTTTAATAAATGTAATAATTTTAATTGGTAAAATAATATGTGGGAAATAGAGAGGGAACTTTTAAGGAATTAATCTGTGTCATATATGTATGATTTTGTTCTTGGATAATTGATAGCCCAATCACCACATTGTTTCTTAAGCACTTTTATGTAAAAATGAAAAAAATAAAAATAACATTTCTTCAAAAAAAAGAGAGATCTTTTTGGATCCTGAGTTTGTCTTCTGGGGTGTTGGCTACTCCTGCTAGTTTGGGGTCATCTGCAAATTCGATGAATTCTCCTTCAATTCCCTCAATTTCTACTTGAAGTCTCCCATTACTACTGTGGTATGCTTCCTACATACATTTGTTAATTGGTTGGCAAAGAATTCATCTATTTGTTCTGATTGGTTGAGTAGCCTGTAATATACACCTCTGGCAATGTTACTTTTCCCCTTTTATATTGACCCATATACATTTTGGAGGGATTTTATCGTTGATCATGTGAATTTCTATAGATATGTAGTGTTCTCTTACATATAGTGCAATTCCCGACTTCCGGTTCCAGACGCGACGCTTTCGGATGCAAGGGGGAAGCTTCCCCCTGCCATCTGTTTTCCCTTCGTCGGAAGACCCTGGAAAGGGTCGAAAGTCGCCCTGGAGGGGCAACCACTGTTGGGGAGAACCCTCGCAAGATCGCGGAAGGGCGGTAGCCCTTCTGTTTGATCTGAGGCAGCTCCCTAGGACTGATGAAGAAAAGATTGGCCATTAACATGGCTGATCACCTAGTCGCACCAGCCAAAAGTCCCAATAACAGCTAAGCATATGAAGCAGGAGTGGAGGATTTGGGTGAGATCCTTTTTTACCTCTCTTTTTCTCTAATTACCTTCCTGTGAAAGCTTTTTGAAATTCATTTCCACACTCTCAATTCAGTAGCATTTGCATACGTGGGATTTTACAGCTTGGAAAGAAAAGGAAAGAACATATAGTGCAACTCCCCCTCCTGTTTTTGTAGACCTGTTTCTTTGAACAATTTGTATCCATCTGTCAGTCCGTTCCATTCATGGGTCCATTCCATTCATTGGTTTCATCCCACCAGGTTTCTGTAATGCCAACTATGTCATACCTACCCTCGTGTACTATTGCTTCTAGTTCGCCCTGTTTGTTCCCCAAGCTTTGAGCATTTGTATATAAGCATTCAAGACTTTTATGCCTGTCCGTGGGTATGTTTTCTGCATCTTCTGATTGTTGAGTTTTTCTTTTTTTCTCATCACTGCCTACTTCTTGTTTGATTTGTTTGGAATTTATGGTTGGTTTTGGGTTCTAGAGATTCTAAAGATTGGCCACCCTTCCCCCTCAATTTTAGTTTAAAGCCCTCCTGATGAGTTGAGCCAGTCTTTTTCTGAGTACATTTTTCCCTGTTTTCGTGAGGTGCAGCCCATCCCTTTCCAAGAGTCCTTCGTGAAGAAAATGCAGTCCATGATCCAGGAAACCAAAGTTTTCTTGGCGACACCAACCCTTTAGCCAATGATTTAGCCCCTGGTCGGCAACCCACGGCTCTGGAGCTGCATGCGGCTCTTTCAGCTGTCTCCTGCCCCTCCCTGTCCTCAGCCACCATGTACAGTCTGAAAAAAAAGTAGGACTAAAAAAGTTCAACTAATCAATTCAAACTTCTCACGAAGTTTGAGTTGATTGGTTGAACTTCTTTGCTTTGTGGGACTGCCCACAAACCTCTTTTCTTCTTCAGATTGCACGTGGTGACAACGGAGGAAGAGCTGGGAGAATTGCTGGAAAGGTGGCAGAACCCTGGGTAAGGAGCCACGGGTGGCCAGTCTTGGGATGTCTCTTCCCTGCCCGAGGGTCTCCCATCGCCCTGCTCCACCGCAGCCTCTATTAGTCGGGGGGTTGCCGGGGGTCTCGGTAACTTCCCCACTCCGCCCGTGCCTTTTGGCCGTCTCGCAGGTTGAGAGATTTCCCCATGGCGCCTGCCTGGCCCTTTTCCCACCTGCTGTGCGGTGCCTCTTCGCTGTCCTCCCACTGCCGCTGGGCTCTCCATCACCTGGCCCCACCTCGGGCCGGGCAGCCTTGCCCCTTCGCTGTCCTCCCACTGCCACCGCTGCTGCCGGGCTCCACCACCCTGCCCCACCTCAGCCCGGGCGGCCGCGCCCCTTCTCCTTCCTTCCACTGCCACTGCTGCCACAGGGCTCTCCACCGCCCTGCCCCACCTCGGCCCGGGCGGCTGCAGCCTTTCGCTGTCCTCCTGTTGCCGCCACTGCCACTGGGCTCTCTGCCGCCCAGTCCCACCTTGTCTCCATCGGTGGCGCCTTCCTCAACCTGGGCAGGTGCGCCCCTTCACCATCCTCTCGCTGTCACCGCCGCTGCTGCCGGTCACACTGAGCGAGGCCGGAGAGGTGGCGGCGACCGGGCAGCCATGCCCCTTCACCATCTTCTTGCCGCTGTTGCCACTGCTGGGAGTACCGAAGGTCCGGAGGGTTCCCTCCTGCTGCAGATCCACAGTTCCTGGGCTCATGGGGAAGGGGGTGTGGGGATATTCGGGGCCTAAAAAGTTTTCCAGGACAGGCTTGGGGCCGGCCCTCTTTCCCTGGCTGCAGGAGAAGGGGCGGCGCAGGGTCTCCACTCAGGCGGGCAGGCGAGTGAAACACCGAAACCGTTCACGTTTATTTGCAAAGAGAAGCACACCGCATTAGCTGGCACCACAGGGGGTTGTCTCACGGCAACACTGACAATCCGGGCTGTGTGCCACCGGCGTCTTCTTCTGCAGGTAGCAAACGAGAGGCGTTTGTGTCTGCGACACCCTTTGGGAAGAGTTAGCCACAACCTGTGATGGGACCAGCCCTGTTCCCGTTTCTGCCCTGGTTTGATAAATTGAGCTGGAAGGGAGGGGACACTTCTGCCCAGTTGAGCCCAGAGTAGAGGTATTGCGACATTCGTTCTACCAAAAACAGGGCAGAGTTGAAAGTGCACATTCCCAGCAGGTATTAAATCAGTCTGGATCAGTGTTTCTCAACTGCAGCAACATTCAGCCTGGGGGAGGGGGAGCTGGACGGGGACAGGGCCAGTGCATGTGTTGCCTTAGACTCCATTCTTTAATCAAGCCCCGTTACGTTTGTGTGTGCATGCGCACGCGCATGCGCCCATTTTGCAGCTCCTAGTTTTTTCTTTTGTGAGGGAAACAGGTCCAAGTGGCTCTTTCACCATTTCAGGTTGCTGACCCCTGATTTAGCCATTGATTCTCTGATATGAGTTAGCTAGTCAGATGGTTGACACATACATAATAAAGCTTTCTTGGTTTGCATCTTTCACTTCTTCAGAGTTATGCTGTAACCAAGCCCCCAACTCCTACAGCCAACATAGGTAAGCTGAACTTAATTAGACTTGCTGACTTCCTACTTAATAGAATTGTAGTTTAATTATGACTATAAGTACTGTGAGAGTTCATGTACACTATGTCAACACTGCTAATATTGAATATTCTTGCTTTGACAAAATATGCAGAACTGTCTGGCACTTAGAATTAACTCAGAAAGAGAAGGGGGGGGGGGGAGAAAGAATGTAGAGAGCAATTTGCGCGGGCTTCAGAAGGAAGTGAACCTTTGCCCCCCAGGCTGGTTGGAGAATGTGACTCATGACAGCAAGAGGGAAGGAAAAAATGCTAGCAAAAATAACTGGTGGGGACTTTAGATCTTGGCATCCCAAGCCATGATGTGCCGTCAATCTGTTACACTGTTAATAAAGGCTTTTAGGATAAACAATGCCTGGAAGTTCTTTGAAGTGTTTCATTAGTCGGAACCTTGACACACTATTGATAGCAATATAGGCAGTATTTTTTTAATGTTATGAACCACCTCACCCAGGAGAGAGAAGAGAGACACCTTTAGGGCAAGAGCACAGAACGTACAGCTTCAGTGGGAAAAACTGAAGGGACAGGAGGTGTTGGAATCCAAAGGGCATAGAAATTCTCCATAAAAGAACTTGTTAAGACCATTTCATTCACCAATAATTTTACCAGAAGAGAAAGAAACAGAATGGGACTTTCTGAAAGAATATTCAGCTGGATGAAATGAAGCAGCTTTCCACTCCTATTCTCACTGTAAATTTTAATAAAAAACAACACACACAGAGCCAAAAGTAGGCTATTTTGTGTCCTGAATTTTTATGACATATTTCAATGTATTGGGATCATAATTAGGAGTGCTGGAGAACTATGTGCAACCCAGAAAGTCCTCATCTCTGCTATACAGTAGGGATAGAAGCTGTGTGCTTCTATTCAAAGAAAAGGATGAGCTGTTGTAATGCTAGCAAGCCATCCTTCGGGGATATCCACTGCAGTAAATATAATAATAATAATAATAATAATAATAATAATAATAATAATAACAACAACAACAACAACAACAACAACAACAACAACAACCCATGGCTGGGCCTGGATAGCTATCGGGTGCGGTCCCTATGGTTATGGGATTACTGATCTCTGGATCGGTAGTGGCTTAGCCACCATGAACCAATACAGGCATCTCCCATCACTAATAATAAGAAATTTAAAAAATCCCATAGCGGATCAGTCGTCGCCCGGGTCAACAAGGACTGCGTCAGATGCTATGGCTCCTGGACATCTGTCAAAAAAATGGGCCACAGGGCTCAGTTGCTACTGCTGGGGAACCAGAGCGTACAACTGTAAAGCGACTGGAACAAAAGTGCAACCAAAGAAAATCGAGAAATCATTCAATGCTACTACCAGGCAGAACCAACAGCCAGAGGATTTCAAAAAGGAATGATGCAATTGTGGAAAGAAAAACATCCGGAAAGTGACGTAACTGAACGCTTAATGGATCAAAGACGTTACATCATTTGTAATAAAGTTTTTACAGATGTGGAAATGCAACATCTAGAAACATTGGATAAAAAGAAAATAACAAATCAAAACTGAATGCTGGAAACATAATTAAAGCCATTAATACATGGGCAGTCCCAATGATATGTTACCCAGCAGGAATTATCAACTGGACTTTGACTGAACTGGAAAATTTAGACCGGAAAGCACGTAAACTTTTGAATATGCACCATGGTCTACATCTACGAATTGACACCGACAGGTTGTACGTGCCAAGAAAAATAGGGGGCAGAAGGCTATTGCAAATCCACCAAACTGTAAAAGAAGAAAAACGAAGTTTGAATGACTATGTCAGTGGTGGCGAACCTATAGCACGCGTGCCAGAGGTGGCACTCAGAGCCCTCTCTGTGGGCACGTGCACCATCGCCCCAGTCCTAAGCCTTCAGCTGGGTTTTATAAAACCTTTTCGCTTTAGGCCTCTGCCACTGTATGCAAAAAAAAAAAAGGTTCAATCAATCAATCAATTTCAACTTCTCGTGGGGAAAAAAAGATCTTGCAAAGTTGGAATTGATTGATTGAACTTTTTAGTCCCACCCAGTCTGCCGTTACCACTGCAGCCATGCCCACCCAACAGGCCACACCCACCCAACAGGCCACACCCAGCCAATGGGCCATACCCACTGGGCACCCGACGATGCATAAGTGGGTTTTGGGTTGCAGTTTGGGCACTCGGTCTCTAAAAGGTTCGCCATCACTGGACTATGTGAATCAAAGTACAGAAAAACTGCTGCAGGCTGTGAAAACAGAAAGCCTTATAAAAATAACAGAAACAAAGGCAGAATATAAGGAAAAAGGCTGGATGACAAATTAAATAGATGAAAACCAAAGCTTTGCATGGGCAGCATTTGAAAAACATTGAAGGAAAATGTGATAACAACTTGACATGGGCATGGCTTAAGATGGGAACCATCAAGAAAGAAACGGAAGGCTTAATACTGGCTGCTCAAGAACAAGCACAACAAACTAATGCCATGAAAGCGAGAATACAAAAATCCACTGACAATCCAAATTGCCAACTTTTGCAATGACAAAGTTGAAACTGTTTCACATCTACTGTGTGAATGCAGCAAAATCGCACAAACTGACTACAAAACTAGACATGACCAAGTTGCTAAATTAATCCACTGGGCATTGTGTAAAAAATACAACTTGCCTGTGTCTGAAAAGTCATGGGAACATAGGGTGGAAAAAGTTGTTGAGAATGAGAGGGTGAAGATCTTGTGGGACTTTTGAATACAGACAGATCGCCATTTGGAACACAACACACCAGATATCGCAGTTGTAGAGAACCGAAGTGTACAGCTCATTGATATTGCTGTACCAGGAGATGCCAGAGTCGAAGAAAAAGAACTGGATAAAATTACGAAATATCGCAACCTGACCATCAAAACTGCACAATTATGTAACAGTGATACCCATTGTCATCGGGGCACTGGAACTATGTCCAAAAACTTTGCAAAATATTTCAAGAAATTGCAGCTTCCTGCAATAACTCCAGCAATGCTACAAAAGACTTGCGCTACTTGGAACATCTTACATTTTAAGGAGGTACCTGGTTGATACCTAGGATGCTGGCAGCAACCCGTGTCAATCATCAGCGCCAGTCAATTTGAATGTTCAGTTGACTGAAGTTATGTCTAATGAATAATAATAATAATTAATAATAACAATAATAATAAAATTGGAAGGGACCTTGGAAATCATCTAGTCCAACCCACTGCTCAGGCAGGAAACCCTATACCATTTCAGACAAATGGCTGTCCAGTCTCTTCTTAAAAACTTAGTGTTGGAGCATTCAGAGCTTCTGGAGGCAGGTTGTTCCACTGATTAATTGTTCTGTCAGAAAATTTCTCCTTAGTTCTAGGTTGCTTCTCTCTTTGGTTAGTTTCCATCCATTGCTTTTTGTCCTGCCTTCAGGTGCTTTGGAGAATAGCTTGACTCCTTCCTCTTTGTGGCAGCCCCTGAGATATTGGAACACTGCTATCATGTCACCCCTTGTTCTTCTCTTCATTAGACTATACCAGTGATGGCAAACATTTTAGAGACTGAGTGCCCAAACTGCAACCCCAAACCCAATTATGTATCGCCAGGTGCCAGGTGGGTGTGACCCAATCGGCGGGGGCAGCTACAGTGGGCTTGGCAGACTGGGTGGGTGTGGCCACTGGATGGGTGTGGCTGCAGTAGTCATGGCAGATTGGGTGGGCATGGCCAGGGTGGGCGTGGCCACCTTGATGCTGCTTATGGGAAGGGACACCTGTGGGAGCCGGGCAGGGTTGGGGGAGATCCAGGGGGTGTCTGGCGGATGGGATGGTGGGCTCCCCAATGGCGGCTCCAGCTGGCTGGCCTTAGGCCAGTGATGGCGAACTTTTAGAGACGTGTGCTGGGGCGATGGCGCGTGCCCACAGAGAGGGCTCCACGTGCTGCCTCTGGCACGCGTGCCATAGGTTCGCCACCACTGGACTATACATTCCCAATTCAAGCAACCGTTCCTTACATGTTTTAGCCTCCAGTCCTGATTATCTTTGTTGTTCTTCTCTGTACTCTTTCTAGAGTTTCAACATCTTTTTTACATTGTGGTGACCAAAACTGGATGCAGTATTCCAAGTGTGGTCTTACCAAGGCATTGTAAAGTGGTATTAACACTTCACGTGATCTTGATTCTATCCCTCTGTTAATGCAATGTGTTGGCTTTTTTGGCAGCTGCAGCACACTGCTGGCTCATATGTTAAGTGATTGTCCACTAGGACAGGACTTTTCAACCTTTTCACCGATTGTACCGCTTTTAGGATATGGCACTATCCGAGTACCACCTAGCAAGGTGTCAAAAACTTGACGACCAAAAAAAACCCAGTTCAAAATTGCAATTGCACTGAAATGACTTATGACCATTTTTCACACTTATGGCCATTGCAGCATGCCCAGGGTCATGTGATTTATATTTGGATGCTTGGCAACTGATTCATATTTATGATGGTCACAGTATCCCAGGGTCATGTGATCCTCTTTTACAATCTTTTGACAGGCATCAATGGCAGTGCTGCTGGTGGCCAAGTGCTAAGGCAGGACTTCCCTCCCTCCCTCCTTCCCTCTTTCTCATGCCCACTTCTTTCTGAAGGAAGAATTTGAAAAAAAAAAAACCCAATACTTTCTCTCTTCCATATATTCATCAAACAAGGAAAAGCCTCCAGAGACAGAAAAGACAAACTGCTGAGTGAACTAGCTTAAAAAGCCACAATCCCCTTTAAGAATTAGCTACTGGCTAGAAAGGAAAGTAAGGAGCGCAGCTGGGACTTAAGAAAAAAAAAATGTAAGTATTGGCTGCCGGCTAAGGCAGCCTCCCCAAATGGCTCCATTCATAAGTAAAGGAATATTACAGGCAAAATCCATTCAGGAGAAAAATACTTCAAAATCCCTTGCCACAAAACTTACAGCTAACAATAGTAGAGCAATAGAAGTTAATACAAGACATCAGCCATCAGCCAAATAGAAATTGCCAAACACTCCTTAAGAACACAAAGCCCACATTGAACAAATCCCAGAACTTCAAAATCACAAAAGCACATAAGAATCCTTCCACTTTCCATCTCCCTCTCTCGTCCGTGCCTCCCTCCCTTCTCCCTCCAGCCATTGCTGCCTTTTTTCATTCCTCGTGGAGGGCGACCTCTCCCACACTGCATTTCTTGTCTGTTTGCTGCTGCCAGTACAGATGGCTGCCACAGCAGTTGTAGATCGGCTCTTGGCCAGCCTGCTTGATCTCCTCTCCTCTACCCCCCCTCCTCTTCCTTTCCCTTTTGTGCTAGAGCTGACTCTGCCTCCTCCCAAGGCTGCTTTTTTTCTCCCTCCCTCTCCTGCCCAAACTGCCTTCTTTTATAGCCTCTCCTGTCTCTGCCCCCTCCTCCTCCTTTCTCATGGGGGTGAGCCAAAAGTGAGCCTCGGGCCTTTGCCTCGCCCCAGCCACTCGGCAGCTCCAGAGGACTCTCTCACAGTAAGTCCTTGCCTGTGCTGGCTCTTTCCCTCCCCCACTACACTTGACTAGGCAGGGCTGCATACAACCTGCCACTTGTTAATGTACCGCAAGTGGTACACGTACCACCGGTTGAAAAGCCCTGCACTAGGACTCCAAGATCCCTCTCACAGTTGCTATTGTTGAGCAAGGTACCACCTATACTATACCTGTGCATTTGTTTTTTCTTGCCTAAATGTAGAACCTTACTTTTTTCACCATTGAATTTAATTTTATTAGATAGCACCCAATGTTCAAGTCTGTCAAGATCCTTCTGTATCTTAAGCCTATCTTCTGGAGTGTTGGCTATTCCTGCCAGCTTAATGTCATCTCCAAATTTGATGAGTTCCCCATCTATCCTCTCATCCAAATCATTGATGAAGATGTTGAAGAGCACTGGGCCCAGAATAGAGACCTGGGGTACCCCACTACACACTTCCCTCCATGTAGATGCAGTTCCATTGATGACCACACGCTAAGTACGGCCAGTCAGCCAGCTACGAATCCATCTGGTTGTGAGTAACTAAAGAACTAAAAAAAATTAAAATGAGAAATAAGACTGCTGCATTGAACGCTTTTTACAAATAATTTTTTTCATTGTACCATTTTATAAATTGTTTAAACATCAGTGTCATTTTTTGCCTTGAAAATGTATTAAGTATTTGAACAAAAGGAGTAAAAACTAATGACAAAAGGCAGACTTATTCATAGATGTTGGAAGTACATAAGAGTTCAACATTTTAATGAAGAGCAAATATACTGGATTGAATGAATTGCAATTGATGCTTGATATTAATATTTTTTTAAACACAGAAATATGAAAATCCTAAAGAACAACTGAAGGTTAACCATGTTCCCAAAGAGGTACAACATAATGCAACAAGCCAGTTTAATCTCAGTTGTTGAATAAGCTACTATTGGCTAGATGCCAACATTACACTACTTTGTAAACATATTTAAAAATCAAAAACCAGGGTACAACCAACAAAGCAAGCCACAGAATGTTAACTCAGTCTTCCATTGATTATTTGATTATGTTAGTACTGATCTGTATAAACAGTTGCTCTCAAGATTGTGTATAAATATAACCAAGCATTATTATAAAATACTATTTTATATTCTCAAATTCTCTATTAATAATGTAACAATGGCAGTTTTGCTCTCTTGATCATTAAAGGCAAATTGAATGAAATAGTATACATCAACACTATTCAGAAAATCAATGTTTTCTCCTGATGTGCTCTGAGAACATAAAAAAAATGAGACATTCTGTGGTATACTTGAAAAGGATACCTTCCTTGTTAGTCCTAGGTTAACCTCTTGGTGTTTTCAAGAACCCCCTTCTTGGAACGTCTGCCAGATCTACATAGCTGTCTTGAAATTTGTATATCCAGTGAAAATATATTGAGTAAAATATAGCAAGTAGTTTAAAACATCACCATATCCACTAACATTCAAGAAAAACAACATATTTTCCACAAAGTCATCAGGTATTACTGGCCAATATCTACCCTTCAAACTTGAAGCTATTTCATCTACATATATCTTGAACTGGATTAGGCATCAGAATGAGTTGGAAAACAACATACCACATATATACACGCAACATAAATGCATTGTACTATGGAATTTTGACAACTAATTAAACAGTGCATCATGCATAGTCTGGATACATAAACAGGAAACAATATTATGGGAAGATTTTTAAATTAGTCCAACAATATAAAAGGAGCAAGCTTTTAAATTCTAGTTAAAAGGAATTTTTAATTAGAAGTAGGAAACGTTTGCCTGGCTAGCATATAGTTATGCAACTGAAAAACGTTGCTGAGGATGTAACATGTTGGCTGCAAACTTTCTAGCACCGTTTTTACATATATAGCTCATTCACACTCCATTTTGCTTTATCTGTGGAGTAAACGGTTTGCCAATCTGATTTTGGAGCTAAAAATTGCGGTCTTTTATTTAGTTCATGTCTCACCAGTGAATGCATTTAGATAAGGTTTAACATATAAGGTTTATTCCATGAATTACTTAACACACAAGGTAAAAAGCAAACCTAAAAGTCAGTTGTGAAACTTTTGTGCAAAAATTTAGTGGTAAAAGCATTGTAATTTTTTAAAAATACCTTTCATAAATACTTTCCTTGAAACTAAGCAGTGGACTTCCTGAAATGAATGATTAATATTAATACTATCATTTCTGAAACTGTAAAACTATTTTGTTTTTTAGATTTCTCTTTTATGTATTTCAAAATATATTGGCTACATCATCATTCAGATATGCAAACATGAATTATTTAATCAGTTATTAAATCAGGAAATGATCTTTAGATATTAGTAAATTTCTGGGGCAGCTAAGAATGGAAATGTTGGGGTTGTTCTTAAAACAAAATGTTTTATCGCTCATTTTTAACTAGAATGAATGAAATTAAACTTATTTTTTTAACTTAATGTCTTCATATGCAGATTAGCTATCTAACCTGACATCTAGACAGAGAATTAAGCAACAATCTTCTATTTTCTCCCATAGGATAAACATATTAATTTAAGAAAACTTGGTAAAGCAGTGAAATTGAAACAATGGCACGAATACACAAGTTGTGAGGTAACTAAAAGAAACCTGTTTATGCTTATGTATATTATATAGTATACTGAATTGCACAAATAACAGGATCTGTATTTTGTTAAAGTACTCCAGTTGCAAATACAACTTAAGTGAAGTGATTTTGCAGTTATTTTCACTCACCAGATCAACATTATCTCAAGCAAAACCTTTATTCAAGTTCAAGGCTAACAAAGCTTTCTGAACATATTTCTTAGACAATTAACAGTGCATATCATCTATTTTGTGCAAACCTCAGAAATGCTATCATGAATCTCAATCAAAAGCATTAAAAGTATCAAACCAGGGCACATTAGCATAGAATGCATAATCACAGTTCACAGCACTGGAAGGGAATGGTATCTTTCTAGAATATTACTAAGTAAACCCTGTTCATGATATGGCATGAGTCATACTGCATAAAACACATGTTAATTTTTCAATACAAGAATACATTTTAAAATTTATAAGTACAAAAAAATAGCAATAGTTTTCAAAATCTTTAGCATTTCCTTTTTGTAAATGCTTCATTTGCAGAGCAGATGTCAATTTTGCAAAATTAGTTTTATGGGAAAGGGAGTTTGGACTCTGAAGCAGATTTTAATTGTTACATTAACTTAGAAGCAATATAGGATCTTCTAGTTCATAAAACGGTATAGAGCTAGCCTGGCTTTCTCCGGAATCTGAATCATAAGGAGCATCTGGTAGCTCCATGAAGCTACAGGCCAGTTGTTCATCTTCAACATCTGATCGGATATAGCAGGAATTATTAGAAAATTCCTCCTCCTCCACAGTGTTACAATCCTGGGGAATGTATAACATCCCTGGGTAGTTCCTGCTCACCAAGTCACTTGTTGTTTTGAGTGAGATTTTCCTGAAGGCCATCAAATGCATATGAGAAAATTTTGAGTATTTGAAACGTTTAAACCCTAAAGATTCTATAGCAATTTTCCAGCTTTTCATCATCATAGCATGGCGATTCTGATGGGAAGAGTCAGGAGTGATAATAAAGAGCAATCCATTTAATACAAGTAGTTCATGGGCTTTTTTACAACATATCCACCGCTGATAGGGTGAAGGGAAATAAGAAAGGAGGAGGGAAAAGACCACAACATGAAATAGTTCTCCAGGCAGGGAATCAATAGGATTCTTCAACTGTTTCAAAAAAGCATCAATGGCATCTTGTGCAAGTTGAAGAGGTTGATGAATCTGAAGGTTTAAAAAGTCACATTTGTAGACACTCTGGGGGAAGAAATATAGATGCAATGATATACTTGGAAAACAAGTAAATAAGATAACTCAGTTAAAGAATTCTTAAAATCAGCAATAGAATTTTTCATTGATCAATTAATTACATTTTTATCTGAGTATAATTTTTTTAAGTTAAGCAGCATGCACTTGTTTCAGGTAATGTAGGTGTGTTTTTGCCTATATGAAGAAAAGGGAATATGTAATAAAATATGTACTTATGAATAAATTTTGATTATTTTTTTGTGTACAGAATTTTTCCTTTAGCCCCACTATATTCTCAAAATCTGAAGTTTCTACAAAGCAGAGATTTGGAGGGGGGGGGGGGGAAAGGAAAGCAGAAGGTCTTGTTTTGTAAGAGGACTACTTTATTAATTATGATACCTTGACTCTCCCTCCAAAATATATGTTATTTTGTGAAGCATGAGAACAATGAACTATGACATTGAAAATAATACAGGAAATAGTGCAAATTCCAGTAGTGAAATACAACTATGTGGCACATCACTGAGTACTCAAGCTTTAACCATACTATAACCTAAGCAACGGCTTTAGATATATACTAGTAAAGCTGAAGTTTTCAGTCATCTGTCCATACCTTGAGCTTAACTATTTATTAACATATTCACTTTCAACCTCAAAACTATACTAGCAGATATTAATCAAAAGGGAATTGTAAGATTAGCAACCATTGTATAAGTACTACATTTTATGATTTGCATTGTTTATTTCATACCTCAACAGCTGGGACAATATCAATACCAACAGTCAGAAACTCTTCAAACTTCAAAAATGGATTAAAACAGCTGCCAACATCAAGTAATCTTATTTTTCCTGAAGGATGCAACAATCTAAGTGGAAGGAAAAAAAAATTGAAATGTCTCTAAGAATCTTAATCATGGAAATTCTATTTAAAATAGTAAATATGTTGCAGATTCAGCATTAATGAGTGAGATTTGTATAGAAATAGTTTCTTTTTAATCTTTTAGGTAATAAATGAGGTAATGTTTGAACTAGGTTTTTATTTAAACAACAGATTAAACATGTCAAATTTTGAAAGATATGGAACATTCAGTGAACTGGCTCATGACATATACATTTGGGAACATGGCCCCTGATTTAGCAACTACAGTGGAGGAAAAAAATTATTTGATCCCCTGCTGAGTTTGTACATTTGCCCACTGACAAAGAAATGATCAATCTATAATTTTAATGGTAAGTTTATTTTGACAATGAGAGACAGAATAACGACGACAAAAAATCCAGAAAAACGCATTTCAAACAAGTTATAAATTGATTTGCATTTTAATGAGTGGAATAAGTATTTGATCCCCTATCAATTAGCAAGACTTCTGGCTCCCAAGTGTCTTATACAAGTAACAAGCTGACATTACGAGCACTCTCTTAAAGGAAGTGCTGTTAATCTCAGCTTGTTAGCTATATAAAAGACACCTGTCTACAGAAGCAATCAATCAATTAAATTCCAAACTCTCCACCATGGCCAAGACCAAAGAGCTGTCCAAGAATGTCAGGGACAAGATTATAGACCTACACAAGGTTGGAATGGGCTACAAGACTATCGCTAAGCAGCTTGGTGAGAAGTGACAACAGTTGGTTTGATTATTTGGAAATGGAAAAAACACAAAATAACTGTCAATCTCCCTCAGTCTGAGGCTCCATGCAAGATCTCACCTTGTGAACTTTCAGTGGTCATAAGAATGGTGAGGAATCAGCCCAGAATTACACGGGAGGATCTTTTCAATGATCTCAAGGCAGCTGAGATCATAATCACCAAGAAAACAATTAGTAACATAGTATACCATGAAGGACTGAAATCCTGCAGTGCCCGCAAGGTCCCCCTGCTCAAGAAAGCACGTGTACAGGCCCATCTGAAGTTTGCCAATGAACATCTGAATGATTCAGAGCTGGGTGAAAGTATTATGGTCACATGAGACAAAAATCGAGCTCTTTGGCATCAACTCAACTTGCTGTGTTTGGAGAAGAAATGCTGCCTATGACCCCAAGAACACCTTCTCCACCATCAAACATGGAGATGGAAACATGCTTTGGGGGTGTTTTTCTGCTAAGGGACAGGACAACTTCACCACATCAAAGGGATGATGGACGGGGCCGTGTACCGTCAAATCTTGGGTGAGAACCTCCTTCCCTCAGCCAGGGCATTGAAAATGGGTTGTAGATGGGTATTCCAGCATGGCAATGACCCAAAACACACGACCAAGGCAACAGAGGAGTGGCTCAAGAAGAAGCCTAGTGGCAGTCTCCAGACCTTAATCCCATAGAGAATCTGTGGAGGGAGCTGAAGGTTCGAGCTGCCAAATGTCAGCCTCGAAACCTTAATGACTTGGAGAGGATCTGCAAAGAGGAATGGGACAAAATCCCTCCTGAGATGTGTGCAAACCTGGTGGCCAACTACAAGAAACATCTGACCTTTGTGATTGCCAACAAGAGTTTTGCTACCAAGTACTAAGTCATGTTTTGCAAAGGGGTCAAATACTTATTTCTCTCATTAAAATGCAAATCAATTTATAACTTTTCTGAAATGCGTTTTTCTGGATTTTTTTTTGTTGTTATTCTGTCTCTCACTGTTAAAATAAACCTACCTTTAAAATTATAGACTGATCATTTCTTTGTCAGTGGGCAAATGTACAAAATCAGCAGGGGATCAAATGATTTTTTCCCTCACTGTATATATGTAACAAATCTGTTTTTTCAAGTTCTAATATAAGAAGCTATTTGCCTAGCTCACAGGTCGGAAACCTGTGGCTCCAGAGCCGCATGCGGCTCTTTGAGCCTTCCCCTGCGGCTCCCAGCCTCCTCTGCCATTTGCAGAGAGAGACAGAAACAGAGAGAGGCACTTGCGCTTCCTTTCGCTCTCTCGCTCTCTGTTTGTGTGTGTGTGTGTGTGTGTGTGTGTGTGTGTGTAAAAAAAAGAGAGTGGACTCACGGTGTTCTCTGACAAGCTGAAAAGCTTACTGGGCGGGGCTCCTGCCTTGGCTGCGTCTCTGCAGGAAGCAGGAAGGGCAGGAGAGAGCTAGCTAGCCCAGCTATGCTGGCTCAGGAATTCTGGGAGTTGAAGTCCATGAGTCATAAAAGAGCCGAGGTTGCCTACCCCTGAGCTTGTTGGAGAACAGCTTAAAGCCAGCTTGCCAGGTGAGCAAAAGATCGGAGAGAGGGAGAGAGGAGGGGGGAGAGAGAGGGAGCAAAAGAGAGAAAGAAAGACAGAGAGAGAGAGAGAAAGAAAGAGAGAGGGAGTGAAAGAGAGAGAGAGAGAGAAAGAAAGAGAGGGAGAGGAAAGAGAAAGAGAGAAAGAGTGGGGGAAGAGGACTGGCAGACAAAGGGCAGAAAGAGAGAGAGGGAGGGAGGGACCGAGAGAAAGACAGAGAGAGAGAGAGAGAACCTTTTGACATCTAAAATGAAGATAACACTGCAATCTTCATTTTAGCTATCAAAAGGGTTTTGCGGCTCCCAGTGTTTTGTTTTTGGTGGGAAATGGGTCCAAGTGGCTCTTTGAGTGTTTTGGGTTGCCTTATCCCTGGCCTAGCTGCATATATACATATTATGATTATACAATGATCATACAATGAATTCTAACAAAAAAGCCTATTCTATATTTTTCATCTAAATTGGCTGCTTACTTCAGAATATTTTAATTCTATACAATACATTATAGACATGCTATATGAAAGAGGGTTAATTGTCATGGTTTTCCCAATGAACACTGAAAACCTCAGTTTGACAATGGTAATGTTTTTATTGTTGTTAGAGAGCCATAAAACCTATTCCTAATAAAGAGTAACTGGTTGTATAAGTGTGTTGTATATGCTTTTATAAGAAGTTATAAACTAACCAAAGCGAAACATTTAAATCACACTGGTTTTAAACAGGAAATTTAGATCGCACAGTTAACTAATTCATTAAGCACAGCAGTGCTCAGAAGTCTTATCTAAATTAATAAATTGAAAGAATATTACAAAAATTATCTTCCTATTCATAATCACATCACAATTAGACACTTACTCATCCATTATAGAACTATGGCTTAAATTATCAGTAGAAACTTCCATTTTTGAACTTGGATGAACGCTGGTAGTTTGAATGCTTTTAGTAGCAAGAGCTGCTCTTTTCTCATCTTTTTCCAGTGCTTTCTGTTTTCCACCATTTTGAAAATATTCCCGGGACACACTTAAGGCAGAAAGGCAGACAGATTTTTTTTTTTAAAAAAATGTTCCTGTGGTATTCTATTACACCCATGATTTAAAACACTGTAATTATTGCATATTATGATATTGTAATTTAAGCTAATTATACTTCAGCAAAATGCATATAAAATTAACAATTGGATTTAAGCTAAATGCTAAAATAACCATAGAAACTGTTCAGTATTGCACAATTCTTTCAGTTCATGTAGTATTGTAGAATTATATGGACCTCACCATTTCCCCTTTTTTTCACTTTATCCTTCATATTTTCTTCCCTATGCATCTTCTATAGTAAATTACTTTTTCTAGAAAGTATATTTCTTAAGTTATCTAGGAACTAAAAACAATGATTAAACTGTCAGTTCTGAAATGAACTCTTTATATGATTCCAAGTAAAGACTACAGGTAGTCCTCATCTTACAACCATATGTTTAGCGATCAAAGTTACTATGGCACTGAAAAAAGTGACTTACAACAGGTCCTCACACTTATGACTGTCGCAACATTCCCATAGTTAAATGATCACAATTCAGGTACCTGGCAACCAGCATGTATTTACAATGATTGCAGCATCCTGGGGTCATATGATCACCATTTGCAACTTTCCCAGCCAGCTTCCGACAAAGTCGTAACAGAGGTGACATGATAGCAGTGTTCCAGTATTTGAGGGGCTGCCACAAAGAAGAGGGCATCAAACTATTCTCCAAAGCACCAGAGGGCAGGACAAGAAACAATGGTTGGAAACTGACCAAAGAGAGAAGCAACCTGGAATGAAGGAGAAACTTCCTAACAGTGAGGACAATTAACCAGTGGAACAGCTTGTCTTCAGAAATGGTGGGCGCTCCATCACTAAAGATTTTAAAGAAGAGACTAGACAGTCACTTGTCTGAAATGGTATAGGTTCTCCTGCTTGAACAGGAGGCTGGAGTAGAAGACCTCCAAGGTTTAATTCTTATTCTTATTTATTCCTATTCCTATTCCCATTCCATTCTATTCTATTCTGGAAGGCAGTTTTCTTTAAAGGCTGCATGAGTCAGTTAACAACTGTGTTTATTTGCTAACAACTGTGCCAAAAAAGGTCATTAAACTGGGCGTAACTTACTTAAATGCCTTGCTTAGCAACAGATATTCTGGTCCCAATTGTGGTTGTAAATTGAGAACTACCTGTAAGGAATTCCTGTGTCTATGCCACAGAGCTCATAAAGTAGTTTCGCTAATGGCTTTATATATTAGAAAGCATGAAGGAAAATACTGTATGGGATTTTGTGGGCCATTACAGGTTCAGTGCCACAGAGTAATGCACAAGCTCCAAATTACTTTTGAAACCAGATTTGCAAATAAAACTGAATCCTCATGACTTTCAATCCTAATCCACAAAACTGGATAAATAGGATATTACAGTCATTGGTACTAAAGCTGCCAAAAGGTTACAAAAAAAAAAATCAACATTTATTTATTTGGATCCCTTTATTATTTTAATAGTAACTTAAGGTGGTGAATATGTACAACACACCTTCCTCCTTCTATTTTTTCCACAACAACGCTGGGGGTGATTTGGGCTAAGACTGTCCCAAGTTCACCCAGCTGGCTTTTATGGCTAAGGTGAGACTAGAACTCAATGAGTGATTTAACCCACTGCACCAAACTGGCTTTCATCACATAACCCAATCTTTCTTTGAATAGAGATCTTTATATTAAGTTTTGTTTTGTGCAGAACATAAGCCTAATACATACTATAGAGTTTTGATCAGGAGTAGGCAATCTGAAACTCTCCACATATTTAGAATTTCAACTCTCAAGCAAGTACAACCAAAAGCCAAGAATTGGGACAATGTAATTAAAAAAACTGGTGCTGGACATCAAGTTTTTACAATTCACTTCTGGTAAAGATAACATTTTATTCAAGAATACCCAGAATTGGATTATTATCATTCAGTTGCTATACTTAGGCTAAAAACAAAAAAATCACAGTTGGTTGATAGTTGTTAATAATGTTTAGGTCCAATGAAGCTTTTCTCAAGATTATCTCACAAATTTCTACTTTGCTAAAGATATATTTTTGTCTTTTAGACACTGATAACCATTCAGCCATTTCTAGAAATAATCAAGATAGGCATAGGTTAAGAGTATAAGTGGATGGTTGGAGCTCTTCAAGCACCTTTACCATATGCTCAAACTGCAAAATACATCCTTCAAAATTGGAAATGTATAGTACTCCCACTATCTTCCATAAAGCTATGAGAGAAATATTTTTAATATTATATAGCATTTTCTTTTATTAGACTATATAAAGATTTACCTGCAGCACCATTCAATGCGACCTTCTCCTTCACAAGTTTTAGTCCAGTGATTATCTGCCAGGTTTTTCATTGCTTCAGCATATTCACAGAGAGTTTCTTCATCCTCACAATGTTCACGCCATATTTTATCGAAGTCACCCACTAACCAAAAACACACACATAATATGAAACTTCACTGTGAAAGAAATCATGACAAAGAAGTAGGCTATAGTATATTCCTATATATTTTCTACTTAACAAAACCCAGTGTGTAATGTGAGCTTATAAAACAACTGATCCAGACAGTCCTACCCCTTTGCAGGCTTACTTGAGGATATGAATATATCCAATAGGACATCAGTTCTAAAAAGTACTTTCCCTGTGATGATGTTCATGCCTGAAACATTTAGTGCCATGATTTCTGAAGTGAAGAATTTTAAAAAACAGAAGTTATTCCTTCACGTTTACTTCCTATGCTTGGTAAAAGATTTGTAATTCCCTAATCAAAAACATTTACTTGATTTGCTATCTTAACAGGCAAACTGCACGTACCCAATTATTAACACAACAATTACTCCGACCACCATTTCTTGAAACTTCTCATCACAATGGCACAATTGACACTGAAGATTGTATAACAATGGTGCAAAATCTCAGTTAAGGCACTATTGCTCAGGCCAGTGATCAGGAGCTTGTCATTTGAAGGTGTTCAGAAATAACTTGACATGGCAGACTATCACAGCTCAATTTGGTCTTCACCTGCAACCAACCAAAATTGGCTGACTTAACAAATGAGGAATGTCACCAAGTAACTGGTTCCACTGAACAGTGTGTGTCTCTATGTGTGAGAGAATCACCATACACACACACATACACACACACAGGGTGTCTATTTAAAAGAAAGTGTGGGAGATGAAAATATAGCCCCCTCCTCATATAACAAGATGAGGCTAGAACAAATCTGAAATAGGCCCCCACAGAAGTGATTTGAAGCTCTTAACTTGAACTTTATGCTGTTTCACAATACGAACGTACTATTTGTAATCTGCTGAGCAAAGTAGATAGTTCGATGTATATTTGGAACATGAGTATTGTAACCGTGGGAGAAATAGGGAACTGAAAAGTAGCTGATGGATACGGGTTCCAATGTACAAGGGTATATGTGGAAAGTAGCTCAACAGCAAGTCAGTGAAAAGTCAGCAAAGGTCAGAAGTCAGCAAAAGTCAGTGGACCATCTGACTACAATCTTAGAACGAGAAAGGATATAAAAGGTTGGGACTGGACCTGATTGATTTACCATTGGCCTATAGCTGTCATATTGGATTCTGCTATGTCATATGGTCCTCTTTGCAATGTGTTATTAATGGAAGTGATGTTGTGTTATTATGCTTGCTATGTTCCAAATTATTAGAGAAATAAACCTTTGAATCTTAAAGTAAGAATTATTATGTTGTGTTGCTGTCTCTTGTCTTTTTCATTGCGTTTTTCCACAACAGTTTTTGGTGCATTGGCCGGGAACAGATGGTTGCTGGAAGAGATCTGCTGTCCAACCGGGATTTCTGATTGCTTCCTGGTTTTGGGCAACAGGTAACCAGCCCGCTCTCTCCGAGCACTCACAATCTACTTTGGTCAGAGGTAAGAAAAAGGCCTCTTTCCTTGGGACCTTAGGGTAGATAGATAAGGAAGTTGTTGTGTTTTAGTTAATTAAGCCTGTCCTAATCTGGCAGTAAGGGAAGGGTCGTGCCTGGACTTACTTTGAGGACAGACTAAGTGTGTGGTAAAGGGCCGTTCTCACTGGCAAAACAGTCAGACCTGTGGGTCGTGGCTGGGACCTGGTGAGAGTCTGGCAAGTCCTGGGGCTTGGCCAGCTCCTTGTACTGTGGAAGGGTCATGCCCTTGCGTGACGTCATGCCTCTTGTGTGTTAGTTCTTTCAGCCTCATTTATGAGGGTTTTTTACTCCCTCATCAACAATGCTTGGCAGGAAATGTGGTTACAGTATTTTCTGGCGTATAAGACGACTTTCTAAGCCACAAAAACCTTCTTAAAAGTTGGGGGTCGTCTTATACGCCGAGTCGTCTTATACGCCGGAAAATACAGGTATTCTATTTTATTCCTTTACACATGTGGTTTGGCACATTACTCATCAAGTTTTCTCTCCCCCCCCTTGCTCAAAAAGAGTCCTTGATTGGTAGAGTGGCGGTGGGGAGAGCAATTAAACGCTAAGCTGTTTGTTTCAGCAATCCGTCCCCGCAGCTCACCTCTAGCAGGCGTGTGGTTTGCAGCTGCTTTTTGCTAACTTGAAGTCACAGGCTGGTAAATGCTCACCCTGAGAAATTAGTGACAAAATTCAATCTGTCTCCTCGCTTCTTTGCACTTTCCGAGCTGGAAATCGGGGTGGAGGGAAAGGATTGGAGGGAGAGGGAGGAGGGAAAGGAGGCATGTGTGTGTGTGTGTGTGCACGCATGTGTATATGTCAGAAAGATGGGCAGGGGCCGAGAGAGTTGCAGTAAATACTAGCCTGAAACCGGCTAGTATTTGTGGATGGAAGACCAAGAGGAGGAGATCCAGTCTCCAGAGATCCCGGTGCGCAGCCCGGGGGAGTCGCATGCATGCCATGTGCACGCACACACCCTGAGCTCAGCACTGGCATAAAAGGGCGCCTGCGGAGGAGAGAATACTGTACTCATTTGGGCTTACAGGTGGCCAATGAGAACTCAGAAAACTTTGCTCCCTTTCCTCCCTCCCTCTCCCCTTCTTCAGCGAAAGGGTGTATTAGCTTGTCCATTTTTTCCCTAGGGCATATAAGACAACAGGGAGGGCTGGGCAGGCAGGGAGAGCTGACCCACTCAATCCAACCAGGCTTTGTATACAACAACCAGCCAATCACCGGTAAGGTACATCGCTTGCCAGTGATAAGGTATATCGCTTGCCATGATTGGCTGGTTGTTGCATACTGGGTACGTACCGGTACAGTACAGCACCAGTATCTGTACCAGTTCATACAGTAGAGCACCAGTACATACAGTACAGTATACAAATGTCCAACAGTCAAGACGCTATCATGGCTCCACCAGCAAGAAGAAGGAAATATGAAGCCAGTTTCAAACTTAATGTTGTAAACTTTGCCATGGAACATAATAACTGCGCTGCTGCAAGACAATATGGAGTAACAGAAAAGATAGTTCGGGACTGGAAAGCAAATGAAAAAGCATTAAAGAGTATGGCAAGGGGTAAGTGTGCATTAAGAAGAGGCACCCCAGATTGGCCAGAACTTGAAAAACATGTAGCAGACATGGTGAATGAGCATCGCCAACATGGTTATGTAGTGACACGAAATAAAATATGTTTGTCTGCACTTCAGTGGGCCAAATCTAACCCAGATCACAGCAACAGATTTAAGGCCACTGTATCTTGGTGTACTAGATTCTTGAAAAGGCATAATATGGTACTGAGGCAAAAGACAAAAATTGCACACAAATTACCTGCAGATCTTGATAGCAATTAGTTTCCATCGATGCGTAATACAACAGCGCATTAAACATGGCTATGCGTTAAGTAGTATTGGAAATATGGATGAAACTCCAATGAATTTTGATATGGTTGGAAATAAAACTGTCCATCAAAAAGGTGAAAAAACAATTTTAATTAAAACAACAGGACATGAGAAGTCCAGTTTTACAGTGGTACTAGGATGCACAGCTGATGGTGCCAAACTGAGACCAATGATTATTTTTAAAAGAAAAACAATGCCGAAACTCAAGTTCCCTGTTGGTTGTTTTGTACATGTGAATGAAAAAGGCTGGATGGATGAAGAAGGGGTAAAGCTATGGCTTGATAATGTATGAAGCAGGCGACCAGGTGAACTTCTTCAAAAACGTAGTCTACTGGTGTGGGATATGTTCAGGGCTCATTTAACTCCCAGCACCAAGCAAAGGCTTGCAAGAATAAACACAGATGCGGCAGTTATTCCTGCAGGATTGACATCATTGGTACAGCCATTGGATGTGTGCCTAAACAAGCCATTTAAAGATCGCATTCGAGAATGGTGGAATGAATGGATGGTTAGCGGCGAAAAGTCATTCACAAAAGGAGGAAACATGCGTGCTCCACAGTTGGATGTTTTGTGCAAGTTTGTCATAAAAGCCTGGAATGATATTGATGCAGAAACAGTAATCAAGTCTTTCAAGAAGTGTGGCATATCAAATTCATTAGATGGTATGGAGGATGACTACTTGTGGCAAGTTGAAGAGGAAGCCGAAGCTGAGACCACACCATCTGATACGGAATTTGATCCATATGATGACTGCCTTACAAATGTACCACAAGATGTCATTGATATTTTTATGATATCAGATGATGAACAGGATGATTTTGAAGGCTTTTAAAGGGAAACTGTCACGCAAGCAAAACCTATAAAAATAGCTTGCAGTTATGATGGGCGTTGCTGACTCACCAGGGACTTGCCCGGCACTTGCTCTTTCTATTGCTTATTATCTTCCTCCTATCAACATCAATTCCAGTTTGGTTGACAGCTTAAAAAACAAACAGCATGGCAGCTCCCATGGGTTTATTGTCTTATCCTTCCTTTCAGCTTTAGAGTGAATTAGGAAAAGTTTAATCCACTTGCACTGTTTTATGTTTATATGTTTGATGACAGCCTTATGTTTATAAGTGACAGTTTTTCTGCTAAGTACCTGCATGTCATAAACATCTGAATTAAAATTACCATATTGAAATCAAATCTGATGTTTTTTAATTTTTATTTGGTGTGCGTTGGAAGAGGGGTAGTCTTATACGGTGAGTATAGCCCAAACTCTATATTTTAACTGGAAAAGTTGGGAGTCGTCTTATATGCCCAGTCGTCTTATACGCCGGAAAATACGGTATATCATTTTTTCAGTTGCTGGTGATTTGCAGATTGAGCTCTGAGATTGCCATTTTGAAGTTTGTATGTTGAGTTTTTATTTAAGCTGTGTGAAGATGAAGATATGTTCTTTTTATTTTCACCCCTAGCTGATATTGTGCATTGGATTTTTGTGTGTATGAAAAAAGAGATAGTGTTTTAATAGTTTAATTTGGCAGTTGTATTATTTTATTCAAGACTAGAAATTACGACAGAGTTGTTGTGGGTACTTGAATAAAAATTTTGGTTTGGTAGGTTATTATGGGTATTTTTGAAAGTTATGAAACTGTTTTTTTAGAATTGTATTTCGGTGGTTTGTGGTTTCTTTCCTCATCTTGCACCTGTCATTGAATTTTTTCCTGTATTAGATTTGTTTGCTTCCTGATTTTTTTATGTCTTTGGGCATAGCGACACCCACTGTTGCTTAAAGTTTTTTTTATTGTACGTGTGCATTCTTGTATACATTTTTTGTGTTTTTGTAGTTGTGTCCGCCCTTTAGTTAATGGTGAACACTGCCTTTTTCATAGATAAGGGCCAGCTTCTTTGTTGGGACAGTGTTGTTTATTAGTAACTAACACTGGTGTTACCATGTTAGTTAAAGGGTCAGCTTGTTTGCTGGTATGTTCCATTGATTGCCATCAATTTTCGTGCCTGCTACCTTTCCCATAGATAAGAATTTGGCCTTTTTTTTGCTGAGGTAGCTTGTTATTTCTCTATTGCTGCTGTAAGGTTTACTGACAAAGAGGACGGACCTCTTTCATACATAAGGACTGCCTATGTTGGCAGGGTTCAACTCCCTTCTATTGTCCCTGGATGGTTGGGTTCCCAGACTGTCTTAAAGGAGAGAATAAATAGATTTTTAAAAAAAAGTAAAAGAAAAGAACAGAGAGATCCTGCCCTCACCCATGATTAGAGTGTGTGTGGAGCGACATATATCGGATAAAGTGATTGAATTGATAGATGAATGCATGGTGAGAGAAAAAATAAACATGTAACCACAAGCATGTTAGCCTGATTGAGCAGGTCATTATTCCTTGCTCATTCATGTATTCACAAGTGTTGTCTTTTTATATTTTGCCTTTTGTTTTATCCTTTATGCACCCCTAGTTCCCCAGTTTTTTGGGTAAATGTTATGTAGCCCCAGGCTATGAAAGGAACAGTAAGTTGTACATTGTTATGAAGTAAGTAGGAAGGCAGTAGTATGTGTTTGCAAGGATATGAGAAAATGAAATGAAGAAGGTTTTATGGAAAAGTTCTGTGAGAGAGGAGCTCATGAAAGGAAGAAGGAAAGAAGTATGTGATTTACTTAAGAGAAGGAAAAAGAAAAGAGATACCTATTTAGTTGGAAGAATGCTGAATGGAAATAGAGAGGGAAATTTCTGTGTAATTTTTTAAACATCTTTACAACATTTTCCGTCTCCTTTGCTAGTTGCTATTTCTTTCTTTTTGCTTGGGGACTTTCTGCCTTGACAGTGAGGGAGGGGCAGGAAGGAAAAGGGAGCGTGGTTTCTGTTTATTTTAATTTTTTGTGTGGTTAAAACATTACACTGTGCTATTTGAACATTGCAGCACAAGTTGGCAAATTGAACATCAGTGTGCTAAAATTATTACATTGCAACTAAAGTATGATTTTAAGGAAACACACTTAATAGAACATGGAATTTTTGTTCTTTTAAAGTAATATATGTTAATATGTATTTAACATATGTATATATGTTAAATGGAAAATTTCAAGCTGCTTTAATATTAGGTAGGCAGCTAGCAGTTGAATATCAGCCAAAACTGCAAGTAGAGGAAGTATAGAAATAAAGTTAAAATGCTTATCCTGTGCTACCAAAAACTGGGTCATGGTTCACATATGGCATAGGAGAAACTTAGAAAAAGAGGAAGTAAACTTATAAAGTTAGGAAAAAAAGATTTGTTATTCTGAATCTATTTTGTGAGATTTATGAGACTGTCAGCTTCTCTACAAGACATCCATGAATCAAAGGATGCAATATTGGACTACTGCCAAGTTTTCATCATTGCTGTCACAGACTGTCATTAACAGGAGACCAGTGCAAGTCATGCCAGTGGCAAGCAACCTTGCTCCTGTCACAATATCCTCCCCTTCTACCTTCTTATCCTTTCCCTTTTCCCACCTATAAAGATTTTGTCTGAGATATTTCAGCTTCCCTGAGGACTGCTCCACCCAAGGAACCACTAGATCTTTGTTATGCCTTGAAGACTGGTGATCAGGTTCTGACTAAAGTATTTCAGCAAAAAATTACTTTGCTCCTCGTTGAAAGGGACCTTTCCATTTTCTATTCAACACCAACACTGCTGTGAAGTATCAAGATCTGGCTTCCTGGATGCGTGTTTTGTGCTGCAAGAAAGTACCAGGCCCAGACGAGGAAGACATTCAGCCCCAATCACCTGGCTGCACCTAGACAGAGTCTGAAGCTTTGCCCGATAGGAGAGCAAATGCTAGTAACCTCTGTTCCCCACTAGCATGCAATCTCCAGCCCAGACAGCACCAAGTGGACTCTGATTTGCCATCCTTAAGATGATTGAAAAACTTCATACCACCTTTTCCAATGCAATGGAAGTCCAGAGGCACATAAAGGAAATGATTTGCATCAGGAAAATGCCTCATGCCTGCTGTATGGACTATAGATGTGTTGTTGTTTATTGGCATTTGTATTCTTTTATTATGACTCTTAAGCCTACTGAGGTTATATGTGTTCCCCCATAAAATACTTTCTTTACATACCCCTCTGAAACTATTGTAGACCCTTTACTCCAGAATCCTTCTAATCTTATCCTTTTGCTTATGCTTTGTGTTGTCCTTATGGACAAGAAGTGGGGACTGTGGGAGATGAAAATATAGCCCCCTCATATAACAAAATGAGGCTAGAACACGGGTCGGCAACCCACGGCTCCGGAGCCGCAAGCGACACTTTGAGCCATCTCTTGCGGCTCCGGAGCCTCCTCCACCATTTGCAGAGAGAGACAGAGAGGCACGTGTGCTTCCCTTCTCTCTCTCTCATGCAGACTTGCCTCCTCACAGAGCTCCTGATTGGCCCTGAGCCCGGGTGCCCTGCCCCTAGGAGAAGGGTGGCCAGGAAGTCCCTTTCCCGGGCTGGCCCCGTCTGAGGTCACGTGGCCAGGGAGCAGCATGGGGAAGCCCCGGGATCCCTGCTGAGAGCGGTCCGGCCTCCCGCAAGCTGTGGCTCTGGTTGACCAAGCAGCAGCAGAGCCAGAGGGTGAGTGGCGGGGGGAGGGAGGGGGCTGTGCGAAATGCCACTGCAAAGCGGCCGTGGGGCAGGTGGCACACCTTCTGGCTTACCTGTACCAGGCAGAGGGGCAGCTGAGTCAGCCACGCGTCTCGCCGGACCGGGCGGCAGTCCTGGCTGGGATGGTGGCATCACTTCCTGAGCCGTCCCCGGGCTGCTCCCTGGGCAGCCGAGCCGGCCATGCGTCTCCCCAGTCCGGGCGGCAGTCCCGGCTGGGATGACAGCAAGCAGGGGCATCGGTTCCTGGGCTGTACCTGGGCTACTGAGCCAGAAACACGTCACCCCAGGCCGGGTGGCAGTCCCAGCTGGGGCAGCAGCATCGCTTCCTGGGTTGTTCCCGAGCCGCTCCCTGGGCAGCTGAGCTGGCCACCCATCTCCCCAGGACAGTCTGTGGTGCCCCGGCCACCTTTCAGCGCCTTCTGCTGCCTCCTGCCCCCCCCCATGCTTGGCCTTCCCGGGATCTCTGCCCATTTTCCCACACCAGAAGCAGGAGAGGAAGCGCTGCTTTCCAGGCATCGGAAGGGGCTTCCCCCTCCCAGCCCCCCATCCACAGGGGTAGGGTGCTCCTCTGGACTGGAACCATGCAAATGGCAGCACACCTCCTTTCCTGCCGCGCAGCCTGGCCCAGCTCACCCTCGTGTGGCAGGCGGAGCTCGGCAGGATTTGGCCCTGGAAACGCTGGGCCAGCTGGCCAAACAGGGAGGCTGAGCAGCCCCAGCAAGGGAGCCGCTCCCGCCCCGTGGCCGGCTGGCCAGGAATCTTGTCTGGATTGGCAGGAAGCTCAGGGGCCGCCTGACCGCCACTGGGATGTCCACGTCAGTTGCCTCCTGGCGGGCCCGCTAATTGTGAGCTCCTGGCCGGCTTCCTCTGTGAGTCAGGCACCCAGGACTCTGCGGAGCCGCCCCTAATTGCCCCGGGAGGGCCTGATCGAGCCCAGGGCTGATCTGCGCGGCTCCGAAACACCCCTTGCCCGAATTCTTTCTGCCTCCTGGGGGGAAGTTGCGCCTCGTGGCCCAATTATTATGGGCGTTATTCCAGCATGGTTACTTAATTTGGATGCTTCTGTTGTTTTTATTGGTTTTGCTGTAATTATTCTTTTAAAAAGTTTTTAGTATTTTTAATTGTAATACATTTTTGAACTGTAAGCCACCCAGAGTCACTGAAAGGGACAACCAGAGATATTGAGGAGAGAGGAAAGAGAGAGAGTGAGAGAGAAAAAGAGAGAGAGAGGAAAGAGAGGCGGGAGAGGAAAGAGAGAGAGAGGAAAGAAAAAGAGGAGGAAAGAGAGAAAGAGAAAGAGAGGAAAGAGAGAGAGGGAAAGGAAAGAGAAAGAGAGGGAGAGGAGAGAGAGAAAAGAGAAAGAAAGAGAGAGAGGGAGAGGGAGAGAAAGAGAGAAAGAAAGAAAAAGAGGGAAAGAGAGAAAAAGAGAGAGAGGGGAAGAGAGAGGGAGAAGAAAGAGAGAGAGGAAAGATAGAAAAAGAGAGGAAAGAGAAAGAGAAAAAGAGAGAGAGGAAGAGGAAAGAGGAAAGAGTGAAAGAGAGGGGAGAAGAAAGAAAGAGAAAGAGAGGGAGAGGAAAGAGAGTGAGAGAGGGAGGAAAGGGAGAGAGACCCTTTTGACATCTAAAATAAAGATAATACTGCATACATCCTTTTCCACACACACACACACACACACACACACACACACACACACACACACACCAATCATAAAGGTAAAAAAGGATATATGCAGTGTTATCTTCATTTTAGATACCAAAAGGGTTTTGCGGCTCCCAGTGGTTTTTTTCGGTGGCAAACGGGTCCAAGTGGCTCTTTGAGTGTTTTGGGTTGCCTATCTCTTGGCTAAAACAAACCTGAAATAGGTCCCCACAGAAGTGATTTGAAGCTCTAACTTGAACTTTATGCTGTTTCACAATATGAACGTACTATTTGTAATCTGCTGAGCTTTGTGCAATATGAAATTGCAAAGTAGATAGTTCTATGTATATTTAGAACATGAGTATTGTAACCGTGGGAGAAATAGGGAACTGAAAAGTAGCTGATGGATGCGGGTTCCAATGTACATGGGTATATGTGGAAAGTAGGTCAACAGGAAGTCAGTAAAAAGTCAGCAGAAGTCAGCGGATCATCTGACTACAGTCTTAGAACAAGAAAGGGTATAAAAGGTTGGGACTGGACCTGATTGATTTGCCATTGGCCTATAACTATCTTATTGAATTCTGCTATGTCAGGGGTAGGAAACCTCGGCTCTTTTATGACTCATGGACTTCAATTCCCAGGATTCCTGAGTGAGATGACTCAGGAATTATGGGAGTTGAAGTCCATGAGTCATAAAAGAGCCGAGGTTGCCTACCCCTATGTTACATCATATGGTCCTCATTGCAATGGGTTATTAATGGAAGTGATGTTGTGTTATTATACTTGCTATGTTCCAAATTATTAGAGAAATAAACCTCTGAATCTTAAAGTAAGAATTATTATGTTGTGCTGCTGTCTCTTGTCTTTTTCATTGAGTTTTTCCACGACAAAAGTATTATTACTATTACTATTTCCTCAGTGAGGTCCATGCAGCAGTCAAAAAATAAAAAATATTAAACAAAACATTCTTTAAAAAGTTAAGCATGAAAATTAAAGTTCATTAAAAAAATCTAAGAAGCTGAAGCAATTGTTTAGTACAAACAACCAACTGAATAGGTATGTCTTCAGCTATTGATTAAAAGAACAGTGTGGAGACATAGGAACAAGTTTCATAGTTGGGAATTGCTCTTTGAAGGTAATAATAATAATAATAATAATAATAATAATAATAATAATAATAATAATGTTGGAAGGGACCTTGGAGGTCATCTAGTCCAACCCCCTGCTCAGGTAGGAAACCCTATACCAGTGATGGTGAACCTTTTAGACACTGAGTGCCCAAACTGCAACCCAAAACCCACTTATGCTTCGTCAAGTGCCAGGTGGGTGTGGCCCATTGGCTGGGCGTTGCCAATTGGGTGGGCGTGGCTGCAGTGGTAATGGCAGACTGGGTGGGACTAAAAAGTTCAATCAATCAATTCCAACTTTGCAAGATCTTTTTTCCCCCGTGAGAAGTTGAAATTGACCGATTGAACCTTTTTTTTTTTGCACATGGCGGCGGAGGCCTAAAGTGAAAAGGTTTTATAAAACCCAGCTGAAGGCCTAGGACTGGGGCCCATGCCATAGGTTCACCACCATTTCCCTATACCATTTCAGACAAATGGCTGTCCAGTCTCTTCTTAAAGACTTCCAGTTTTGGAGCATTCACCGCTTCTGGAGTCAGGTTGTCCCACTGGTTAATTTTTCTAACTGTCAGGAATTTTCTCCTTAGTTCTAGGTTGCTTCGCTCCTTGAATAGTTTCCATCCATTGCTTCTTGTCCTGCCTTCAGGCACTTTGGAAAATAGCTTGACTCCCTCTTCTTTGTGGCAGCCCCTGAGATATTGGAACACTGCTATCATGTCCCCCGTCATCCTTCTCTTCATTAAACTAGACATACCCAATTCCAGCAGCCGTTCCTTGTATGCTTTAGCCTCCAGTCCCTTAATCATCTTTGTTGCTCTTCTCTGTACTCTTTCTAGAGTCTCAACATCTTTTTTACATCGTGATGACCAAAACTGGATGCAGTATTCCAAGTGTGGCCTTACCAAAGCATTGTAAAGTGGTATTAATACTTCACGTGATCTTGATTCTATCCCTCTGTTAATGCAGCCTAGCACTGTGTTGGCCTTTTTGGCAGCTGCAGCACACTGCTGGCTCATATTTAAGTGATTGTCCACTAGGACTCTGAGGTCCCTCTCACAGTTACTACTATTGAGCAAGGTACCCTCTATACTATACCTGTACATTTGGTTTCTCTTGCCTAAATGTAGAACTTTGCTTTTTTCACCACTGAATTTCATTTTGTTAGATAGTGCCCAGTGTTAAAGTCTGTCCAGATCCTTCTGTATCTTAAGCCTGTCTTCTGGAGTGTTGGCTATTCCTGCCAGCTTGGTGTTGTCTGCAAATTTGATGAGTTCCCCATCTATCCCCTCGTCCAAATTGTTGATGAAGACGTTGGAAGAGCACTGGGCCCAGAACAGAGCCCTGGGGCACCCCACTACACACTTCCGTCCACATAGATGTGGTTCCATTGAGGACCACACGCTGAGTACGGCCGGTCAGCCAGCTACGGATCCACCTGGTGGTGATGCTGTCTACCCCACAATTTTCTATCCTTATCATCACACTGTGAATTGAACCCTTTAGTGAAAAGACAAACTAGGCCTCTCTACTTGATTTTAATGCAGGAGTTGGGTGATATTGGGAGACAATTTTTTTTGACTCCTCAAATATTTAGAGCAGGGGTCCCCAACCCCCAGTCTACTGTCTGCCAGGAACCAGGCCGTACAAATGTGCAAAGCCCCATCCGCACATACGTGGGACCCAGGCAGTGGATGAAACCATACCTACCACCCATGGTCTGTGAAAAAAACACCCTCCATGGAAGCGGTCCTTGGGGGCCTCTCATTATAAAGTTAATAACTTAAATTAGACCTGGTACTTCAAAAGCTGTAAAAGCAGTTTAATTCCCAGGCTTCAGAAGGGGCGTTGTCTTACCTGAACGCCTTTTCTCAACATGACGATGGAGAATCCACCAATGGGTTTTGCTTGTCTTCTGCCCGTATAGACTAAGTCAACCAAATCGCCACGTCCCCTCTTCCTGAGACCAACTCCCAGTCTCGACTGAGGTGAAGCTGTTGACTATGGTTTAATGTGTTGGCTTTCTTCCCAGCACAGGACCTGACTGGCCCTAAGGGTGGGAGTGGATTCTCCATTGTCATGCTGAGAAAAGGCGTTCAAATAAGACAACGCCCCTTCTCCAGCATGATGAGTGGAGAATCCATCAATGGGACATACTAAAGCCTCACTGTCCCTGTGGGTGGGAAGCCGTCTGGCCCTGTCCCCCACTCTCTGACACTACACCTTGAAGGACCCTCCTGCCAAATGAGGCCTCTGCCGAAGTGAACCTAATCAACTTGTAGTGTCTGATAAAAGGGGAAGGCGATGCCCACCTCGCCGCCCTACATATTTCCTCAATCGGTGCCTGAGTTGCCCACGCTGGTGATGTTGCAGCGCTGCGAGTGGAATGGGCAGTGATTTGTCTAGGGACTGAAAGCGATTGTCCTTGGTATGCTTCTGCTATGCAACTCCTGATCCATCTGCCAATTGTGGAAGCTGTGACTCTTCGACCCCTAGAGTGTGACTGGAAGGATATGAACAGGGCCTCAGGTTTGCGAAAGGAAGCAGTCCACTTTAAGTACTGCTTTAAGGCCCTGCAAATGTCTAAGGTGTGCCACTTGCACTCCAACTCATGGGAGGGCTGAGGACAAAAATCTGGTAGCACTACCTCTTGAGCTCTGTGGAATAAGGAATTGACCTTGGGAATGAAGGAGGGGTCCAGACGTAGGACCACTCTATCCTTATGAAATGTGCAGAGATCTTCTCTAGTTGATAGTGCTGCCAACTCTGAGATGCGTCTTGCCGAGATGACGGTGACCAGAAATGCAACCTTAAGTGTTAAATATTGTAAGGTGGATGCCTGGATAGGCTCAAATGGTGGTGTGGTGATGGCCTGTAAGACCTTAGGCAAGTCCCAGGAGGAATATCTGTGGACCACAGGAGGTCTGTTATTTGTTGCGCCCTTTATGAAACATCGCACCACTGGGTGTTTGGCCAGTGGCTCAGAGTTGCTATATGTGAGTATAGTGGATAGGGTGGCCACCTGTCTGCGAATTACGTTAGGTGCTAAGCCCCTCTCAAGTCTCTCCCACAAGTAGTTTAAGACTCTTGGGGTCATAATCCTGAGCGGATCTAGCTGCTGCTGTGCGCACCAACTTCAGTAAATTCTCCACATGGAGTTGTAAATTCTGTTGGTTGTAAGCCTTCTCGAGGCCTGGATTGTTTTGATGACTCTTTGTGAATAGGCCTCCCTTTCTAGGAGGCTCCGTTCAAGTGCCAGGCGGCTAGTTGGAGCCACTGCGGCTCTGGGTATTGTAGAGGCCTTTGGCTGAGTGAAATTCGATCTTGGGGAATCCTCCATGGGTTTGAGACCGACAGACTTGCGAGGTCGGCAAACCATGGCAAACTTGGCCAGTGTGGTGCGATGAGTATCACCTCTGCTTGCTCCTGCAATATCTTCCTGATTGTTGCCTGCATCAGGGGGAGAGGTGGGAAGGTGTACAGCAGTCCCTTCGGCCAGTATCCCTGGAGTGAGTCTGTTCTTTCTGTCCCCAGTGACAGGAAGCGGGAGAAGAACCTCGGGAGCTGGGTATTCCTGGGGCTGGTGAATAGATCCAGCAACGGATGGCCGAACCTCTCTGACACTTCTCTGAAGAGAGTTGGGTGCAGTTTCCACTCTGAGTGGTCTACTGTTGCCCTGCTCAGAAAGTCCGCTTGTTGATTTGCCTCTCCTGATGTGTGTTCGGCCCTGAGGGAGGCTAGGTTGTTTTCTGCTCATGTTCCCATCGAATGGGCCTTGGTCATGAGGGATCTGGACTGTGTGCCTCCCTGTCGGTTGACGTGGGCTTTCGCCGCCACATTGTCTGTGAGCACTAGCACGTGCTGATCCACCACAGTACTGTGGAAGTGACGGAGAGCCAAGCGTATGGCTCTGAGCTCCAACCAGTTTATGTTGTGTCTTAAGTCCTCCTTGGACCATTGGCTCTGAGCCATTTGGGATTGTAGATGTGTTCCCCAGCCGAATAGGCTGGCATCCATGGTCAGTATGACTCGGTTGCGTTCCTTGAAGATGTGTCCCTTTTTCATCGATGGGGATGATCACCACTGGAGCGACTTCAGAACCTTTGGTGGCACCCTTACTCTGGTTTGAGTAACTGGTTCCTATCTTTTGAAATGGAAGCAGGAACCATTGTAGGTCCCTGGAGTGTAGTCATGCCCAGGGCACAATTGCTAAGCATGAGATCATCTTTCCCAGCAGATGTGAGAGTGTGGCCAGTGTGGTGACTTGTTTCTTTCAGATCTGCCTGACCAAGGTCCGAATGCTGTCTTGACGCTCTGGAGAGAGGTAGACCTCGCATCTTAGAGTGTCTATCATGGCTCCCAGGTGAAGGAGGCGGGTCGAAGGAACCATCTGACTCTTTTGGAAGTTTATTGAGAACCCGTGACCTGAAGAGCCCTTAGGGTCAGAGCCAGATCTGACTGTGCTGTCTGGACTGAGGCGGATAGGATAAGAATGTCATCCAGGTAGCACTGGATGCGCACAGGAATGGTTCGTAGGTGTGCGAGAGTCACCAGAACTTTTGCAAATACTCTGGGGGCCGAAGAAAGTCCAAAGGACAGGGCCCTATATTGAAAATGCTGGCCTGCATGGCAGAACCTGAGGAACCTTCTGTGCTCCGGAAGTATGGGAATGTGGAGGTAAGTTTCCATCAGATCTATGGAAGTCAGAAGGCCTCCCATTCTGACGCCTGCTAAAATTGATTGGAGAGTCTGCATTTTGAATTTTCTGTATGCCAGGTGATTGTTTAGACTTTTTAGGTCTAGAATTGCTCTCCAACCCCCTGAACTCTTCGGGACTAAAAATAAGATGGAGTAGAATCCCTGTCCCTGTTGACCCTTTTGCACTGGTTCTATTGCCTGGATGTCCAGGAGGTGCTAGATGGTCTCCTTGATGAGACTCCCCTTGATTGGATCCTTGAGCGATGGGCAAGGGACGAAATGGTTCGGGGGTTTGGAGATGAATTGCAGTGAGAGGCCGAATCTGGTAGTATTTAGGACCCAGAAGCCCCTGGTGGTGGCCTGCCACCTGTATGCGAAGAGAGCTAGCCTGCCACCAATGGGGGAGCCCTCCCTGCCGTCACTTGGATTTGCGAAATGGACAGCCCCCCCATTCCTCGAAAGGGCCGTTTCGCCTGGAACTATTGTCTGAATCTGTCCCTGTTACCGGTTCTGTCACCCTGATCTTGGCTGATAGGAGGGACGGGAAAAGGAAGTAGGCTCTGAGCCTGCCTCTGAATGAAAAGGTTGTCTGCGAGGGTAGGAGGAGGCTCTCCTTTCTGTCCTTCTTGAGAGGTGACTTAGGACCTTACTTTTATCCTTGTTCTCTATCAGGTACAGGTTGAGGGACTCACCAAAGAGCAAGCTACCCTTGTAGGGTGCAGCAGCCAACCGCCACTTGGCCTTGATGTCGGCTTGCTATTGTCTGAGCCACAATAGTCTGCGTGCAGAGATGTTGGATGCTATTGCCTTGGCAGAATAGTTTGCGGCGTGTAGTGATGAATCTGCCATAAATTCAGCTGCCGCCACTAACCTTCTTAAGTCATGGTGAGTTCTTTCTTCCTCCAGGGAGATCCTGGCCTGAATTGGCACAGCCAGAGCAGCAAAGTCCTGGTGAAAAAGGAGTTAGATATGGCTGCCGTGATTGCCCACGCTGAGGACTGGTGTGTTTTGCAGAAGGTGAGCTCCGCCTTCTTGTCCTCAGACTTCAGAGCCTCTGCCATATCCCCAGATACTGTGGAAGGGGAGAATAGGGCTGCCAGTGGCTCGTCTACTGCCGGGACATCTATTACCTCCGATAAGGCCGGATCTATGTTGAATAGCTTCTTATCTGTCCCCCCCATTGGAGAGAAAGACCCCGGAGTCCCCAAATTCTTTTGGATTTTATCTAAGAAGAGAGGGGGGCAAGGGATAAATTTTTGTGTGTAGGTGGCTTGTGTAAAAACCCTGTTATTCGTGTCCTGGGACTCAGAAGGTCCCTCCTGGGAAACCTTTGGCCTTTTAACCTTTGTGGTGCTGCTGGCCTTGTGGAGCAGGGATTTGAATAATGTAGGATTGAAGAGGCCTACAAATGGTGGAGGGTCAGGGGAGGCATCATCATCCTCTGACAGTCCCTAGTCCGTGTGTTCATAGTCCCCCGTGGGAGATCTTCTGCTTCTGGAGGAGCGAGAAGGAGAGACTGATTCCTAGTATTCAGAGCCCTCCTCTTGGGAGAGGTCGGATCGGCCTCTTGATATGACTGACCCGTTTCTGGATCTTTGGTGTCTTGTAGAAGCCATGGCCTGCATGACAGCCTGGGATATGAGGGCTTGTAGGTGCTCTGATGATAGAGCTCCCTGACTGTCCGAGGGCTGTGTCCCTTCTGTTGGGTGAGAAACTGTTACCCCCGGGCTCTCGGGTCCCTCGCTTAAAGGGGATCCTGGCTATTGTGTCTCGGCCTCTGTTTCCTGAGGTTCCTGAACTGCCTGCTGCAGACCAAAAATCTCATTCTCTGTGTAAGCAGGAGAAATTAGATCATTTCCTGTTGTGTTTTGTCTCTTCTCGGCTCAAGAAAATTGTTTCGCCAGAGCCTGGTGCCTTTGTTTGGCCTCCCTATCAGCGGTATTGGAGGATCTTTTGCCCGATATTGCTTTGGTCTTGATCCTTCCCGCTGTTTCCTGGTTGGATGACCTGGGTCTCTTGCGACCTGGAGGGCTTACAGAGGAGTTCTGGGCTGTCTGTGTAGCAATGGCGTCTGCCATTAGCACTAGAGATATCTCAGCGTGGGAACTAGGAGGAATCTCGTAGTGTGGGCCTACTGTAGGCCTATTTGGATCACAGAGCAACCTGGTTAAGGTAGGGATCAGTCCAGAGTGGCCCAGTCGATAATGATCAGCCACGCCTCTTGCTCTCTCAATTTAGCACACTGCTGCGAAAGATGTTAGCGGCAAGATCAATTTAATGATGCGACCCGCACACCGTTTGAACAAGGAACTCAGGTTGATATGATACTGCCTCCTCCCTTTGTTCTCTTCTCTCATTTATTTATTTATTTATTTATTCCTTCCAGGCATGGGGAACAGTCCTTTGTGCAAAGGCTGACAGATGCTAGTAGTCAGGTGAATTGATCTTAATTTGCGATGGGAAGCTGCAGATGGGAAGAGAAGACGTGTGTCTTCCCTCTCCTGCGCCCCGTTTGCATCACTGATAAGATTGTTTGAATGGAGAGCCTGTTATGTGCAGCCCGCTGTTTGTTGGTCTGCGCTGGTTTCCCTGACAATTGAACCCTTCTGAAAGGAATTAAGTTGGCTGGTTGGAGTTTGAAAACTCGCGCCGAAAATGGTGACCGCAAGTCCTTTGTTCTTAATGGCTGCCTTTGGGAAGGCGCTGTCTGCGGTTTGCTCGGATAAGAGCAGGTATTAAGCTGCTCTGCTATGTTTGGCTGAGTCGAGGGAAACCAGAAACGGCTCAATTCCCAGAGGGGAGATTCCCTTCTCCTGATCCGAAGCCATGCGGCGCCGAAAATGGTGACTGGTTTCTTCTGCCGATCAGCTGGGGCTGAGGGAAGCCCCTGCAGTCTGCTGGAGCTGAGCGGAAAAAACTCCTGATTCCTTCAGTCCCGCTGGGGATGGCAGCGAAAAAATTGTTTGCTCATCTCCTGGCTTCTCCGGCGCTCGGCTTGGGCTGAGGGAAAACTCCTGTGCTCCGCCGGTCAGCTGAAGCTGATCAGAAATGCTCGCGGTTGCTGGATTCAGCTGAAGATGGCAGCAAGGGATTCGCTTGCTCATCTCTCACCCTCCCCCGCTTTATTTTGAAAGGAAAGAAAAATACAACCTGATCTGTAGATCTGTCCTAGAGCCAAATCTGTGTCTTTACGAGACTAAGTCAAGACTGGGAGTTGCTCTCAGGAAGAGGGGGCATGGTGATTTGGTTGACTTAGTCTATATGGGCAGAAGACAAGCAAAACCCATTGGTGGATTCTCCACTTGTCATGCTGGAGAACTATCTACTCATAGTGTTTTGTATGAATTCAGCTTCAGTTTCCTGGCTATACCCACTTTCTTGGTCTTCAGACAGCTGTTATGTACCTGCACAAGCTCCCCTGATTAAGATGGAAAGAGATAAGGATACCGATATCAAATATCTGAACTACCACACCCAAGTGGCTTTATAGAAATCCTAAAGAAGAAGAAAAAAAACCTTGTGAGGTTGTCACTAAGCACAATGAAGCCTGAACGCCTTTTCTCAGCACAGAGATGGAGAATCCACCAATGGGTTTAGACTGTGTTCCTGCCCAATCAGATCAAGTCAGCCAAAGTTGCCATGCCTCTCCTGAGCTAGAGGATCCCAATCTCGATGCAGGCGAAGCCATGACTGACAGCAAGACGGCTCATAAACATAGATCTAGGCCTAATAACCTACTAGGCTGGGAGTGGATTCTTCATGTCTGTGCTGAGAAAAGGCGTTCAGGTAAGACAACGCCCCTTCTCCAGCACAGGAGATGGAGAATCCACCAAAGGGACATACCAAAGCCTACTGTCCTTGAGGGAGGGAATGAGGCCTGCCCAGTGTGGCACTTTGCGACAGTACCTTTTGGAGAACTCTCCTGCCAAAAAAGGCCTCCGCTGAGGCGAACTTATCGATTTTGTAATGTCTAACGAAGGGTGACGGAGATGATCATGTGGCTGCCCTGCAAACGTCTTCAATGGACGTTTGAGTGTCCCAGGCCGCAGAAGTAGCCACGCTACGGATGGAATGGGTCGTAATGCGCCCTGGAACTGGCACTGAATCCACCTGATATGACTCCGCAATACAAGCCCTAATCCACCTGCCAATCGTGGAGGATACTTTCCTGCCCCTAGAAGGAGGATGACAGGAAACGAAAAGGGCCTCGGTGGTGCAGAAGGCAGCTGTCCGTGAGATATAATAACGGAGTGCCCTGCGGACGTCTAGCAGGTGCCACTGTCGTTCCAGAGCATGTGATGGATTAGGACAGAAATCTGGTAACACGATTTCCTGAGTCCTGTAAAATAAAGAATTTACCTTTGGAACAAAGGTCGGATCAAGACGAAGGACCACTCGGTCCCGATGAAATATGCATAAGTCATCCCTGGTGGAGAGAGCCACTAATTCAGAAATCCACCATGCAAAGGTGATAGCCATCAAAAAGGCTACTTTGAATGATAAGTATCGCAAATCATATGTTTTGAGGGGTTCAAAGGGCGGATTGGTAGGAGCCCGCAAAACCCTCAATAGTTCCCAGGAGGGATATCTATGGACTACGGGGGGCTTGGTGTTAGTAGCACCCTTGATGAATGAGCGGATCAAGGGATGGTGACCTAGAGCAGTGGTTCTTAACCTGGGCGATACTGCCCCCCAGGGGGTGATTTTGTTTTTCAGGGGGGTGATGAAACAAAAAGGGGCAATGTGGGGGCGAAGAAACAAAAAGGGGGAGATATGAGGGCGATGGAGCGAGAGGTTTTGGGGTCATTTTTGAGAATTTTTCGTACAGCGAATCACTGTATATCTGATAGAGGGGGGAGCGCTTCTTTCGAAACATTGCGTGCTGAGTGGCTCTGTAAAACATTTTGTATTGTACTTTTTTAGCGTGCACTCCAGTTCGATATTATATTTTCTTTGTGTCTTTTTAATCCTTTTTACAGTGTGCATGACTATATATGCTTTCCTCGAATCTTAATTTAGTTTCAGAGTTTTCGTCTTGAAATTCTTAGTTCCTGCACTGCGGTTTGTTCTTATGCCCTTTTTATATTTCTTTTTGCATCTTAAATTTCACTTGTAATTCAATCATTAAATGTTACTGTTTTTCTTTTCGGGCATTTCACTTTCTTGCAGTTGAATTTTGTTTTCAGTGGTCATTACGTTTAAGTGTCTTGAATAAATAAGATAATAATAAAATACATGTATCACGAAGTTTGGGAATAAAGTGATGGGTAGCACCAAACTTTTTTCACACAGTTGAGATATGGGAAAAAGACTGGAAATAAATTATTTGCATCAATATGTCCTGATGACAATTTTAAAGAAAACAAAAAAAGTGTTTGGATAAATTGAAGAATTATTTCCTATGTTGTGATTGGGAGGTTATGTTGGGGGAGGGGGGAGATGACAACTTCCTCATTGACTCAAGGGGGCGATTCGTTCAAAAGGATTAAGAACTACTGACCTAGAGAAGTGACAGATTCACATGTAAGTATGGTGGAAAGAGTGGAGACTTGTCTGCGTACTGTGTTTGGAGCCAAACACCTCTCCAGACCCTCCAGAAGGTAGTCCAATATGTGAGGAATCGTCAGATCAAGAATTGTCAAGTGGTGCTTTGAGCACCACGAACAGAAATTCCTCCATGTGGTCTCATAAATACGGTTGGTAGAGAGCCGACAGGAGGCCTGGATTATGGAAATGACTCCTGGTGAGCAGTGCTCCTGGGACAAGACTGAGCGCTCAAGTGCCATACGGCTAATTGGGGACAACGAAGAGGATGGAATAGAATCCCCGACCTCTCTGATGCAACAGTACCGGTTCTATGGCCCTTATGTTTACAAGATGCTGAATGGCCGGTTGCATTAACTTTTTTTTGTGGGATTTCTTGATTGGGAACAAAAGAGGAAACGATTCGGAGGGTAGGTGAAGAATTCTAGGGAGAGCCTGTGATGAACCGTGTTCAGCACCCATGCGTCTGTGGTAGTGGCTTCCCACTGGCAGGCAAAGAGGGAAAGTCTGCCGCCTATGGGAGGAACCGCAGAGAGTCATCTGGAGCGACGGAAAGGGCGACCGCTCCCACAAAAGGGCCATTTGCCCTGAAATTGTTGTCTGGGCCTCGAACCCGTGCTGTCCGATTGTCTGTCCTGTCTGTCTTGTCTGACAGGAAAGGAATGGGGGGGGGGGTTAGGATAGGCATAAGTGGACTGTCTCCGTGAGTAGGTGTTGGGTCGTTTGTCTGGACGTTTAATAAGGTGATTGAGAACCTTATGTTTATCCTTATTCTCCGTTAAGGTAAGGATCTAAAGCTGCCCCAAACAGCTTCCCCCCCTGTAAGGGGCTGCTGACAGGCACCATTTAGACTTGGCGTCAGTGTGCCAGTGTTTCAGCCAAAGCATACGGCGTCTGGTGATGTTGGAAGCCATAGCCCTGGATGAAAATCTGGCAGCCTGTAGTGTTGCATCAGAAGCATATTCCGTTGCCACCACCATCTTGCTCAGATCTTGGTGAGTTCGGATATCTTCCACTGGAATCCTGGCTTGAAGCTGTCTGAGCCAGCGGAAAGCCGGCCTATTGAAAAAGGATGCTGAGGTAGCTGCCCTAATAGCCCAAGCCATAGCTTGGTGTGTCTTGCGGAAAGTGAGCTCCTTTTTGCGTCCTCCGCCTTGAGGGCATCAGACACATTTCCAGGAGTGGCAGTGGGAGATACCAGGGGTCCCAAGGGTTCATCCACTGTGGGAACCTCCAGAGCATCTGCCAGATCCTGGGCAACATTATAAAGTCTTTTTTCACTGCTACTCGGGAGGGGAAGGGTACCCGGGGATTTCCATTGTTTCTTGACTGCAGTTAGAAACATGGGTGGACAGGGGATGCGGTGTTGTGTGGTTACTGGTTCAGTGAAGTTCGGATCTGCCTCTGAGTCCGGAGCAGCTGTCGATGTAGAGGGTTCAGGACCAAGATGGGCCATGGAAGTGGCTTTTCGAAGCAAGGGAACAAAATGAGACGGATTAAAGAGACCAGCAAAGGATGGCATTTCGGGAGGGTTTTCCTCCTCATCCGACATCGGGATCCCCAAGTCCGCATCATACTCATGATAGGAGGAACCCTCAGAGTAAGAGGACTGTGAAGGTGAAGAAGGTGCACCATACACCTCTGTAGTTGGCTGGTGGATAGGTAGGGGAGAAACTGAGGTTGAGCTAGGTACGTACGATCTAGCCTGAAGAGCACGTGCTACTGCCTGTGCAATCAACTCATTTAGGCGGTCCTCCATGGGAAGGGGAACCGGCTCTGTTGGTCTGAGTCCAGCCACAGCAGGAGTGAAAGTAGCTTCCGGGGCCAACTGCTGGGCCCGCAGAGCCGCAGGCTGGAAGATGGGCTCCTGGTGAGATGAGCCACCTGGCACAGGGGTAGAGATGGTATCTCCTGTTGACCAGATCCCCAGAGAGGAAGCAGAGGGTCCCAGTGGCAAATCAAAGGAAGGAACTTCAGCCTGAGTGGCTTCAGTCCCTGCTTGTTTTTGTTCTTTAGAAAATTCCCTCTCTAATACCTGGTGTCTCCTACTGGCCTGTTTTTCATCCTTTTTAGAGATTTTGCCTGCAGATCTGGCCTTGGCCTTGGCCGAGATCTTGCCTGCAGTCTCCTGATTGGAGGATTTATGCTGTTTGGAGGCTGATGAAAGCAGTGAAGCTCCCTTCGTGGAAGAGCCAGTATCCTCCATCCTTGTGGATTATCACAGAAGCACGATAGGGTACTCCTGGTATCCAGAGACAGATGCTTTTGTTCTGTGGATAAGCACAGTAGCACAATAGGGTACTCCTGGAATCCAGAGACTGCTGTTGTTGTGTATTTGGATAATTACAGGTGCACGATAGGGTACACCTGGTATCCAAGGACTGCTAATCTGTGGATAACACAGGTGCACGATAGGGTACACCTGGAATCCAAAGATATTAGAATTATGGATAAACCAGGTGCATGAAAAGGTACACCTGGAATCCAAATACCACTATACAGGGAGAGTTAAGGATCTGTTGTGTCTGTACAGTTATCTTTGTGTAGATAAGGAAACACCAATTCAAGACCTCCAAGATGGTGTGGTGATATCAAACTAATGGACTGCGGCCTAGTAATCCTGCTTTGGACAAGAGGATTAGTTTAGGTCCCCAAAAAAGGGCTGCCAGATGAAGGAGGGAGAGAACTAGCAGTTCTCAAAATGGCGTCCGGATCCAAAATGGCGGCCGTCCCTGCAAAATGAAACTCCCTGAGGCTATTTCCCAATTAAGAATGGGGTGAGGAAGAACCCCCTCTCTCAGGGCGAAAAGGGCCTAGAGACAAAAGAGTTCAGTGGCCACAAAATGGCAGCCATGAGTTTGAGAAGTCTAATAGGCACCACGCTGAATTTGCTGCGCGTCCCAATAGGACCCAGAAACTTGCTGGGCAAAAAGGAAGGCAAACGTTATCTCCAGGTGTCGATCGCTGCTTCCGAAAGGAAAACGGAGCTCACCTGTGCCTTCTGCACTGTTCTGCCGCCTCACAGAGCCACCAGCCAGCTGATTTTTCAAAATCCAGTCAGGAGATGGTGCATGCTCATCTGGTGATCAGGGCTGCAGCCGCAAGCCCCCCCCCCCAGCAATCAAACAAAGAAAAACAAGCCGCAGGGAAGCCTCCCTGACTCACACTGAGTTCAATTGCCATCCTTAAGCCTGCACACACAATCGGACGCCTGGGATTGCAGCTGCAACCCCCCGGTCGTCCAGAACAAGGATTCAGTCCTCAGAAAACTCCGGAACTGCAGCCGTAGTCCCAGCAACAAGAAACCTGAAAACAAGCCTTTTAGGGAAACCTCCCTGACTCAAGTTGAGCTTCCACCCCCCCTACTGGAAGCGTGCGCTAAAACGCCTTGGAGTTGCGGCCGCAGACTCCTGCAAGGGAAGGCAATCAAACTGATATGACAAAGACAACTATTATTGCCTCTGAGAAGTGAGGAAAGGGTCCCCAGAGAAATAAAAAACAGTACTGAACTCAGAAGGGATCCTGGATTAAGAAGGGCTAGGGAGGTGGAAAACAAAACAGAAACGCAAGCAGGGCCTTACTAAGCCCCACTTTGAAGCCGGGGGGGGGGGGTTGGAAAGAAAACAGCAATCCGAACCCAGTGCTGAACCCAGCACTGTTCATAAAACTGTTAAAAGTCAAAAGATGGAAAATCCACCAATGGAAACTATACCTGCCTAAGAGCCAAACTTGCACGTCTGTCCTGGGCAAGATCAAGTCGAGACTGGGATCCTCTAGCCCAGGAGAAGCATGGCAACTTTGGCTAACTTGATCTGATTGGGCAGGAACACAGTCTAAACCCATTGGTGGATTCTCCATCTCCTGTGCTGGAGAAATCAATGATTGTCACTCTTGTTTTTCACCGTTTTAAGAAACACAGCCATGTTAGATTGTCCCTGCTAGATCTTAACAGTCATACTGGGCAAATTGTTAGAGAAAAAGGAGCTTGCTTATCCTCCCTAATTACAATCTGGCCAGAATAACAAATTAATTAGTGCTCACATAAATTTATAAGCAGCAATTATGTGGGCCAATTTAGAGCAGATGTGGATGGCTTTATCTTCAAAATTTATTACAATAGATTGCTAAATGATCTGCCTCAGGACTAACTTTGAACAGCAACCTACCACCCAAAAATGTTTTGCTGGGTTTTTTTCTGAAGATGTAATGACGGCAAGAAATAACCACTTTCTGTTGCTATCACTGCAACTTAAAAGACTAAGGTATTCTGGCTTGTGCTTAGTCATAGTTATTACAGGCTTTGTTCTAGCAATCTAATGATTTTTGCTTTACTGCATACAGTTCCTCAGAAACAAAAGAGCATTGTAACTGGAGAGGAACTCAGGAAAAATAGGATCAATATCCATCCTCTACTTACTGTATCATTGTAAGTAAGTCCAGTGCTGTGAACTACCATGTTATCTGAGAATGTTAATTAAGTCCTCAGATTCCATCTGTCTCTAAAGATAAACGATCTTAATTGGTCCTGGACAGTTTAAATTGTAACAATAATGATCTTTTCATGCAATGAATTAACCACTCACTTCTAATGTAATCCTATTCCCTTTACCCTTTAATCCATGGTTGCCATGACACAACTAAACTAGTTGTCAACTTTAATGTTGATATGAAAATTTGGAGAAAAACTGTACTAAATTTTTCCAAGATCATTTCAAGAACTGCCTTTGACAGGAAAGATGGGAAGTAGAGTTCCAAACCTCAGAAAGATGAGAGAGAGAATTCTGACAGATAAATGCAATCCCTACTCCTCTTCCTTCTGATATATGCTAGTCCTGTACCAAGTATGTGGCCCAGTCGAACTGGGTCAAGACTGCCTCCACTACTCTGTTCTCATGCCAGCAACATTTATGCAGAAAAGTTATGTTAACAAATGCTCTGTAACAACAACCCACCCCTTTTAAAACCTTGCTCTCCTTTTCCCCAGTGGTGCTTCCTTTGACTAAGAACTTCCAAGGGAGCACATTTTCTCACCAAGGACTAACTTCAAGTAATTTTTTCCACTTCAGCCTCTCTCCTATACAAAACAGGAATTATTAAGCCTTTGAATAGCTGAGAGAACAGAGTATCCCTGACACCAAAGACAAATTAGTGGTTACGGTTATCAGTGGCTACTATGTCAACTCTACAACGAACCTGGCTGCAACCATCTTGCTCATTCTAGGTTGCCACATGAATGGAAGTGCGCAGGAATTTTGCTAGTCCAGACAATTCTGTGTCCTATGGGAACCAAGGTCATTCTGTCGGTTATGCTAGGTGGTTGGGCGGGGTGTTAGAAAGCCTGCCAAACTATTCCATTGGGAAACATAGTTGATTGCATAGCACTGGAGTGGGAAGTTTGATTTTGTAATAGTGTAACTCTTTGGAGGGTATTTTAGACTTGGTTTCACTTTTGACCGTGACAATATTTTGTATCCAAAAAACATGTTCTTTGAGGAAGTCGCCAGCCTTGGAGTTCTGATTTATTTGGCCCTATCTATCGGAACCATGACATTAAACCAAGTCTCCTAAAACCCTTTGTTTTCCTGGGGTGCTGAGCCCCAACCACCTACCCACTGCCTTTGGGAGGATGGCAAAGACTCAGCAAAGATTTTGAGATGGAGAAGAAAGATGAATCCACCACTGGTCACAGCAGGGCTTTGGCTGTTGGGGCACAGGCAGCTGCTCCAGCTACTGAAGAAGTGCTACAGGTGGGGGCTCGGGCGAAGACCCAGGTAATTCAACCTGGAAAGTTGGTACCGCAGGAAGGAACTATGCTCCTGGTAGACTTTTCTCAGGCAGAAGCGGCTCCTCAGTGCAGAAGTACCCCTAAGACTGCTGAAGATGAGCTATAACTGATTCTGTCCCACAGTTCTTCATCCGCAGTGCCTAAGAAGGGGAAGGGGATGAAATGACTCTGCGGAATGGAAGTACCAGATGGCAGTCCACAGACCCTCCGTCGAACACCTGAAGGAGAAATTCAACTAACTGGAAGTCAGAGAGGTGGCACCTACCACATAATGCATGTGTTCGATAGGGGAAAAAGCAAAACCCTATCTGTTGCTTCTACCATCTTGCCGGAGCCCCAGTCCCAGTGCTGAAGCCCACATTATGTCTCCTGCTCCCCAGTTGGCAGTGATGTCAAGCCCAGGGTTCCACAGCCTATAGTGCCATCTCCCATCAAGCCCATGTTCGATGGAGATCCCGAGAAGCTACCTTTCTTTTTAAATCAAGTGTGGGCCCACTTCAATCGATATGCGTACCCCAATAACGCCACAATGGTGAACACAGTGGTGGCTAACTTAGAAGGAGAAGCAGCTGACCAACCTTCACAATGAGGTGCTGAGTTGCTAGATGTGAACTTATTTGTGGAACAATTGAGAGAACAATCTGAAGATGAATCCCAAGCCATACAAATGGAAAAAGAGATCCACTGTTTGAAGCAGAATATGTTTGGGAGTTCTGGAGAGTCGCTAGTTGGTTAGGACAGTGGCCGAAACAATTGTTGATCCCCTACTTCAAGGAAGGGCTGGACCATGACCTATCCCAAGCGTGCATCTACCGAGGGATTCTTAATCAACTACGAGATTGGTACAGTATGGCAGTGACCCTGGACATTGAGTTAGATTGAGCACAGAAACCAGCTAATGCTGAACTGAAGCTGAAGCGAAGTCCAGAAAAATGCCTATTTAGTTGGCGTCCCCAGACTACCTCAGCAGCCAATGCTTCCTGAGCACCCACTGGGGTTCCCATCAAATGTTTCAGATGTGGACAATAAGGTCACTGCGCCAAGTGCCTGTCCATTGCTCCCCAAGTCAAGAGCACACCTACTTTGACAGCTAAGCCCAGGAGAGCCCCATGGGCAGGACGAGAGAAGTCGAATTGACCTCATCAGGAGGAATCCGTCCAGATCTCCTCCCCTTCCCAGGCAGAAGCAACAGCTCCACCTGAACACCTGCCTTACAACAGTGATGAGGAAGGTGAAGACAATCCGATGGTAAGTCGAGCCATTCCACCCTTGGCTATTCCTGCCAAGATTATAGTGCCCAAAACAGGGGCCCAAACAGATTTAAATGTTCTAATTGTCATGGTTCCGACTAATGAAACACTTCAAAGAACTTCCAGGTATGTTTATCCTAAAGTCTTTATTAATAGTGTAACAAATCGACGGCACATCATGGATGTATGCCAGAGTCTGAATTTCTCTTGCTTGTGTCTAACTTTTCTTTCCAAATCCCTCCCTTATTTTGCAGTCATAACTCACATCTTCCAATTAGCTTGGAGGGCAAAGATTCACCTCCGTTCCTTTTTCCCAGGCTTTCCTTATGAATCTCCTCCCTCACTCTGTCATCTGAATTAACTCTAAAAATACCAGACAGTTCTGTATATCTTGTCAAAGCAATAGTATCCTATATTAACAGCATTGAGACTAATAGTTTTGGGTTGTACCAGGTGCCTAATTAACCTCCCCACAGTACTTAAACTAGGGATTTGTGCTAAATTGTTGCCCCTAGCCATGAGAGATGGTGATATTAGGCTTGGCTTGGCTTGGTAAGTAGCATCCCACCATTTGATGGGAGAATGGTGGGAGAACTTTGAGATTAGCGAAAGGACCCTTCCACCTACTGAGACCAGTGAGATAAAGGGAGCTGCTGCAGTTGGGACCCAGGGGGAACCTCTCGAGATATTAAAAGCTGCTGTAGAGCGAGTACCAGGGATCCAACTTATTCCCAGGGAATATTGTGATTTGGTGAAAAGGAATGTGGCATCCTTCCACCTCAACTGCACAATTGAGATCCTATCAGGTGCCAAACTTTCAAAGCCCAAGATGTACTCTATGACAGGGCTTTTCAACCTTTTCACCAACTGTACCACTTTTAGGATATGGCAATATTCGAGTACCACCTAGCAAGGTGTCAAAAATGTAATGACCAAAAAAAAACCTATTCAAAGTTGCAATTGCACTGAAATGACTTATGACCATTTTTCACACTTATGACCATTGCAGCATGCCCAGGGTCATGTGATTTATATTTGGATGCTTGGCAACTGATTCATATTTATGATGGTCACAGTGTCCCAGGGTCATGTGATCCCCTTTTGCAACCTTTTGACAAGCAAAGTCAATGGCAGGGCTGCTGGTGGCAAGTGCTAAGGCGGGACTTCCTTCCCTCCCTCCCTCTTTCTCATTCCCATCTCCTTCTGAAAGAAGAATTTGAAAAAAAACCCCATATTTTCCCTCTTCCATATATTCATCAAACAAGTAAAAGCCTCCAGAGACAGAAAAGACAAGCTGCTGAGTGAACTAGCTTAAAAAGGCACATTCCCCTTTAAGAATTAGCTACTGGCTAGAAAGGAAAGTAAGGAGTGCAGCTGGGACTTAAGGAAGAAAAAAAATGTAAGTGCTGGCTGCCAGCTAAGGCAACCTCCCCAAATGGCTCCATTCATAACTAAACGAATGCTACAGGCAAAATCCATTCAGGAGAAAAATACTTCAAAATTCCTTGCAGCAAAACTTACAGCTAACAATAGCAGAGCAATACAAGCTAACATGAGACATCAGCCATCAGCCAAATAGAAATTGCCAAACACTCCTTAAGAACACAAAGCCCTCATTGCACAAATCCCAGAACTTCAAAGTCACAAAAGCACACAAGAATCCTTCCACTCTCCATCTCCCTCCATCCATCCTCTGTGCCTCACCTCCAGCAGATGCTGCCTTTTTTCATCCCTCTTGGAGAGCAACCTCTCTCCCACTGCATTTCTTGCCTGTTTGCTGCTGCCTGCACAGGTGGCTGCCACAGCAGTTGTAGATCAGCTCATGATCTGCCTGCTTGATCTCCTCTCCCCCCACTCTCCTCCTCCTCCTCCTTCTTTCCCTTTGGCACAGCTAGAGCTGACTCTGCCTCCTCCCAAGGCTACTGCTTTTTTTCTCCCTCCCTCTCCAGCCCAAACTGCCTCCTTTTATAGCCTCTCCTGTCTCCGCCCCTCTCCTCCTTTCTCTTCTGGGTGAGCTGGAAGTGAGCCTGGTGCCTTTGCCTCGCTCCAGCCACTCTGCAGTTCCAGAGGACTCTCTCCCAGTAAGTCCTTGCCTGTGCTGGCTTGTTCCCTCCCCCTCTACACTTGGCTGGGCAGGGCTGTGTACCACCTGCCATGTGTTAATGTACTACAGGTGGTACACGTACCACCCGTTGAAAAGCCCTGCTCAATGATACCCAAGGAAATGAATGAATGAGAGAATACATTGACAAGAACCTGGCCAGAGGGTTTATCCAGCAAGCTAAGTCGTGCCTGGCCGCCCCAGTGTTATTGAAAGAAGAGAAGTATGGGTCTTTGAAATTGTACGTGGACTTTAAAGGGTTAAATACTGTTAGCGTAGAAAACATGTGCCCTCTTCCTCTGATGAAAGACATGCTAGCTCACTTTGCTAAAGGAAAGATTTTCACGAAACTAGACTTAAGGGAAGCTTATTACTGGGTGCAAATTAAGGAGGGGGATAAATGGAAGACAGCCTTCAATTGCCCCTTGGGAAGTTGCCAGTTCAAGGTGATGCCTTTTGGCCTCCAAGGGGTTCCTGCAGTGTTTATGCAGTTGATTAACCAGGTGCTTCATGACCACCTTTACAAAAGAGTTTTGGTTTACCTTGACGATATCCCCATCTACACTGAGACCATGGAGGCACACATTAAGCCATGCATGTCTAAGTACAACACGGGAAACCTCACCCAGCCCGGACACGGAAAGGATTGACAGATCGATAGCTCTTTCTCGATTCTGTGGGTGGTGGTGCATGGCCGTTCTTAGTTGGTGGAGCGATTTGTCTGGTTAATTCTGATAACGAACGATATTCTGGCATGATGTCAAGGTTCCAACTAATGAAGCACTTCAAAGAACTTTCAGGCATGTTTCCTAAAGCCTTTATTACAGAGCTACAAATTGCCGGTCACTATCATGGACGTTTTGATGCCAGAAGCTGATTTCCTCTTGCTGGCATCAAACTTTTCTTGCTAAATTCCTCTCTTATCTTGCAGTCACAAGTCACATTATCCAATTAGGGTGAAGGTCAAAAGTTTACTTCCTCTTTCTTTCCCAGGCTTTTTACCCCCCCACTCTACGCTATGTATTAACCCAGTAAATACCAGACAGTTAGTTCATGAAATGCTCAAAAAGCTGCTAAATGCTAAGCTCTATGCTAAGCTTTCTAAATGCGAATTTCATCAGGTGTGCCTTGACTACCTGGGTTACCGAATCTCTAGCAAGGGAGTGGAAATGGACCCTGCCAAGGTTAAGGCGGTGCAAGAATGGCAGCCTCCACAGACCTGTAAGCAGCTTCAAAGTTTTTTAGGGTTCGCAAACTTTTACCAGCAATTCATCCCCTCCTTTGCGAAGATAGCTATACCAATTACTGAGGTATTGAAAACTGAAAAAAGGGGGGGGGGGAAGCCCCAACCTTGTCAAATTTTACAGTGGACTATGGAATGCCAGGCAGCATTTGAGCAATTGAAAAGACTGTTCACTGCAGAACCAATTCTTAAACACCCTGATCCTGAGGAACAGTTCATCATTCAAGCTGACGCAAGTGATGTCACAGTGGGTGCTGTCCTCCTACTAAAGCAAGGCTTTTCAACCAGTGATACGGGTACCATCTGTGGTACATTGGCACCTGGCAGGTGGTACGTGACCATCCTAGAAAAGTGGTAGCAGGGGAGGGGAATGAGAGCGCCACCGGGCCAGGCAGGCAGGTGTCTTGCTCAGCTGTGCCTTGGGGGGCACTTTTTTCAGTGCCATTGTAACTTCGAACAGTCACTAAGTGAACTGTTGTAAGTCAAGGACTACCTATACTTTATCACTTTTTTCCTTTTTTGGGGGAGTCATCAAGTTTTTGACACCTTGCTAGGCGACTGGTGGTACTCGAATATTGCCATATCCTAAAAGTGGTACAATGGGTGAAAAGGTTGAAAAGCCTTGTACTAAAGAACCAACCAGCCTTGCACTTATACCTTGAGAAAACTCACAGACACGGAGAACAGGTTGGCTGTTTGGGAGAAGGAGGCTTTCGTGGTGAGAGGGGGGCATTATTAATTTGGCACCATTTCCTGTAGGGGAGAAAAGTGCCTTTCCAAGTATGGACTGATCATAAGAATTTGCGGCACTAAAGAGTCCTTGAAAGTTATCCCCAAAGCAAGTACTGCAACTAATTCAAACAACAATGACTTTAAACCACAAAGAAATCCAAAATAACTTTGAAAATATAAATCAATCTATTTCTAAGTTAACTCTACAACAAAAAAATTCCCAGAAAATAACAACAGAGAAAGAGCAGATAAAACAGATAAATGGATATAGAATTGAGAATAGAGACTTAAAGATGGAACTTAACAAAACAAGGAAACATGATTTAACCTTGTGGAATTTTTTTACAAGAATTGGAAAAAAACAACTTATCCCTTAAGACTACAGAATAAATCTGAGGACAAGAAAACAGATTGGATAAAATGGACTGTAGAGATGTCAGGAACATCGGAGAGAAAGGAAATGATAAGAGAAGTGGAGAGAAAAAGATTTTCAACAAACATGGAAAGGCGGAAGGCCCGTATAATGACACTTTGCTTGATTTACTTTCTATATCTACAGCAACATTTACAAACATATGGAAAAACTTTTTGATTCAGCAAAATACATTGATTAAGAAAGATACTGGGCAAAGTAAAAAGACTAAAGTCGAAACCAAGAAAATAGATGATGGGATTTACCAGAGAGAATACTTAAAAAAGAAAAAATTGTTTGAACATGGTTAGAGAAATAGAAAAGCTTTGGAATATATATGTCATTCTAAGAGGGATGAATTCCCTAAATAATACAGTATGCTTTTTTCTCTTTTTTGTTTTCTTTCTTGATATGAGTAATATAAAAAAGTTGAAATGACTTAGATAAAGGAAATGTTTTAGATACTTAAATGTGATTGAATTTAAGAAAATTATAATGGATAAAAATGTTTTGAATAAGAGTTAAAGGACTAGATGACTAGATGTATTAAATGGAATGTTTAAAGATTAAACATACTTTTAATTATGGTTTAAAAGAATAAGAAATTTAGGAAATAAATATATATTAGCTTAGGAGGGATATATATTTTAAGTAGTATGTTATTTTTTATGTTTCTTTACTCTTGCTCTCCTTTCTCTCTCTTTTTTTTAATCTATTCCTTAAGAAATGTAAAAGTGTGAGATGGTTCATATGGAAAAATAGAGTTAAATTTTTAAATGTAATTAATTTTTGCGAAAATCTTAACCAGTAAAAATACCTAGAATTTGGTGGGAGAAACAAATTAAAATAAGGACTGTAACAGGATCTATGATAGCGGTTCTCAACCTGTGGGTCGCGACCCCTTTTGGGGTCAAATGACCATTTCACAGGGGTCACCCAAGACCATCGGAAAACACATATTTCTAATGGTCTTAGGAACTGAGATATCGCTCCGCATCTATCTCCGCACGGCCTCCTCCACTTGCAGAGAGAGAGAGAGAGAGAGAGAGAGAGAGAGAGAGAGAGAGAGAGAGAGAGAGAGAGGGAGGCACTTACCGCCTGCAGGGCTCCTGATTGGCCCTGCGCCCTGGTGCCCCACCCCCTGGGAGAAGCGCGGCCAGGGCCTCGTGGCTTGGAGCCACCCGGGGAAGCCCTGCTGAGAGCGGCCCGCTGGAGGCTCCGCTGAGTGGGGCAGCCCTCCTGCAAGCCGCGGCCCAAGGGAGACCAGCCCCTGCAATCCCCAGCCAGCCCGACCATTGGACCTCCTGGCCGGGAAGGCGCGCCGGAATCCAGGCTGCTGGGAAGGAAGGAGATGCAGCAAAGGTAGGAGAGGAGAGCCGCCTCCTGGGGCCCAGTGCTGGCGGCGGCTTCATTGCCCTCACCTTCCTCCTCCCTTTCTTCCTCTTGCCGCCACCAAAGTGGCTCGGGTGGGCATCGGGACAAGAGGGGTGCCTGGAGGGGAGCAGCTGGGCTGGAAGAAAGGCTGGTAGGGGCCATGCGACACCAGCCCCCACCGCGGCTCCATTGGATGGGGGAAGGGCGAGGCCGCCAGCGCAGAGTCCCGGCTAGGGTGACTGCTTCCTCGCCCTCCTCCTCTCCCTCCTGCTGCCCCCCCAGGTGGCTCGGGTGGGCGCTGCCTCCACCGCGGCTCCATAGATGGGTGGAGGGTGAGGTTGGGCAGCGTAGAGTCCCAGCGGGGGCAGAGGCCGGGCCAGGGGTGGCAGGGACCCCTATGATGCTGCCGTAAGACAGAGAAAGAGAGAGAGGAAAGACAGAGAAACAAAGGAAAAGAAAGAGGAAAGAGAGAAGAAAGAGAAAGAGGGAGGAAACAGAGAAAGAGAAAGAGGAAAGAGAAAAAGAGAGAGGAAAGAGACTGCCTTCCCAGTCGCCGAGAAAGGGAAAAAAAAGAGCCGTGAGCGACTTCTCCTATCTGCCTCGTTGCTGAAAGCTTTTTTTTTTTTAAAACGACCACTCATTCAGAACTCCTTGGGGCTTGTTTGCACGAGCTTGTGGCAGATCAGTAAATAAAGGGGTGGGGGAGCCAAACGGTCTAAGGCATTTGCATCCTGAATGTGTGGATGCTGCTTTCATGATTTGCCACCACCACCCCCTCTCTTCCCACCCTGCTTGGGCAACGTGCTGCTGTTGCTGCTGCTACTGCTGGCTGAGCTGAGCTGTGGCGCTGAGCCGATCCCCACACCTCCTGGTTGCCCGGCCGTGCTTCACCCTCGGCCACCCTCCATGCCACGCCAGAGCCTCCCCCGCACCGCCCGACCTGCCTGCCTCCCTCGCCGTCGGAGGGCATCTTTGTGTGTCTCCAGACCTTACTGGACTACCATCCCCAGCAACCCTAAAAAGCACTGTGGAAGAGTGGGGAATGCTGGGAGTTGCAGTTCATCACCATCTGGAAAAACATGACTCTCCAAAGATCGATCAATCCTTCCTTCCTTCCTTCCATCCATCTCCTTCCCTTCCCCTTCAATCTCTCCTTGCTTCCTTCCTTCCTTCCTTTCCCCCTCAATCTCCTTCCTTCTCCATCTCCTTCCTTTACCCTTCAATCTTCCTTCCTTCCTTCCATCTCCATCCCTTCCCCTTCAATCTCTCTCTCTCCTTCCTTTTCTTTCCCCTTCAATCTTCCTTCCTTCCATCTCCATCCCTTTCCCTTCAATCTCTCTCCTTTCTTCCTTCCCCCTTCAATCTCCTTCCTTCCTTCCTTCCATCTCCATCCCTTCCCCTTCAATTTTTCTCCTTCCTTCCTTCCTTCCTTTCCCCTTCAATCTTCCTTTCTTCCTTCCATCTCCATCCCTTCCCCTTCAATCTCTTTCTCCTTCCTTCCTTTCCCCTTCAATTTCCTTCCTTCTCCATCTCCTTCCTTTCCCCTTCAATCTTCCTTCCTTCCTTTCCCCTCCAATCTCTTTCCTTTCCCCTCCAATCTTCCTTCCTTCCTCTCCCCTTCAATCTCCTTCCTTCTCCATCTCCTTCCTTTCCCCTTCAATCTTCCTTCCTTCCCCTTCCCTCCCTCCCAATATTTTTGAGCAAGGAAGAGTAAGCTTCTCCAGCAAGCATTGTTATATTGTTTTTGTGATTAATCACTATGCTTTAATTATGTTCACTTCGTAACAATGAAAATACACCCTGCATATCAGATATTTACATTAATATTCATAACAGTAGCAAAATTACAGTTATGAAGTAGCAACAAAAATAATTTTATGGTTGGGGGTCACCACAACATGAGGAACTGTATTAAGGGGTCGTGGCATTAGAAAGGTTGAGAACCACTGATCTATGATAAGGCAACCAGAATGGTTGGGTAGAAAAAAAAATTATATTGATGTTATTATTATTTTTGGAATATTGGGAAAAATTATATATTTAATTATTATCTATGAAAACAATAAGAATTGTATTAACTCAATGTTTGCAAAAGAGGATATTTTGGGAAAAGAGGAAATCAACTAAAATCATTATGTGGATTAAGGATTATAGAAATCAATTGTTAATGATTGTTTTACAAATGTAACCCAGACAACATACTGTTCACCAATTATTAAGTGATTTATGTTTTTAAAAAATTAATAAAATATATTACAAAAATAAAAAATAAAAACTGATCCCTGGTTCAGGGACAATAGATCACTATTAACCTATCGAAATGGGCTAGCCTGGAAGGGAACTAAGCTGTACCTTTTGACTTGCCTCAGAATTCAAGCCCTTCAATGTGTCATGATGCCAAGCAAATGGGTCATTTTGGTCTCCTAAAAACTTTGCATTTGTTGCAGCAGCAGTTTTGGTGGCCAGGAATGAAAAAGGACATTGAAAGTTATGTAAAAAGTTGAGCTACCTGTGTAGCTATGAAAAAACTGCCCTGGTGAGACTGCTGGTCTGTTGCAGCAGGTAGCAGATCCTTCCCAACACTGGGAAGACAGCCATGGATTTTATTGTGGAATTGCCCAAAAGCAGAGGAAACACAGTAATTTGGACTTGACCTTTTTTCAAAGCAAGCTCATTTCATCACTTGTTTGGGGCTTCCGTCTGCCCCAAAATTAGCCAGGCTATTTTTGAAGCATATCTATCAACTCCATGGAGCTCCAAAAAGAATTATATGGGACGGGGGTGGGGGTGGGGAGGGATGTCAATTTACCACAAAGTTCTGGAAGGAGTTTGTAAAATTGATTGGGTCCACCCAAGGACTTTCATCTGCTCTTCATCTAAGTACAAAGGGATCAGCAGAACATCCAAATGCAATGGTAGAACAATACTTCAGATGTTATGTTAATTACCAACAGACTAACTAGGCAGACCTCCTACCTTTCGCCGAAGTGGCATACAACAATACAGTACACAATAGCACTAGATTTGTTCCCTTTAAAATAGCTACTGGTCGTGATTTTGTTCCGATGCCCAAATATCCCCAGGAGGCTCCCACTTCGCAGACCCTCGATCAGTGGGTGACCTCTTTGCAGAATGTTTGGGCAAATATAAAAAAAGCTTTAGCTCAAGCTGCTGAGACTTATAAAGAGCAAGCTGATAAGAAACGATGTCCCCAGAGGCCATTCCATGTGGAAGAGAAAGTTTATCTTTCTACAAAATACTTAAGACTAAAATTGCCTAGCAAAAAATTAGGGCCTAAGTTTCTCGGTTCTTTCCCTGTAGTCAAAATCATAAATCCTGTCACAGTTGAATTAAAACTCCCATTGCTTTTAGGGAAAGTTCACCCCATTTTCCATTGTACTTTGTCAAAGCCAGTCACAGAGTCATCCTTGAGACCCATTCCCAAGAAGGCACTTGGTCCTGTTCTCGTACAAGGAGAAACCCACTATGAGATAAAACACATTCTTGACTCTAGATTGTATAAAGGAAAATTACAATATTTAGTGCAGTGGAAAGGTTACCCCTTGTCAGAAGCTACCTGGGTGAAAAATACCAATGTGAAGACAGAAAGGTTAATAAGGTTTTATGACAAGCATCCTCAGAAATCCAGGGGGATTCCTAACTTGTATTTTTGTTTCTTCTGTAGGAATTGCTTTCTTCTTAGAGGGGTCTGACTGTCAACTCTACAACAAACCTGGTTGCAGCCATCTTGTTCATTTTATGTTGCCATGTGAATGGGAGGGAGTGCAGAGAATTTTTGCTAGTCTAAACAATTTTGTGTCCAATGGGAACCAAGGTCATTCGGTTATGCTAGAGGGTGGACGGGGTGTTAGAAAGTCCACCAAACTATTCTATTGGGAAACGTAATTGATTGCATAGCACTGGGGTGGGAAGTTTGACTTTGTAATAGTGTAACTCTTTGCAGGGAATTTTAGACTTGGTTTCACTTTTGACCATGCTGATATTTTGTATCCAATAAACATGTTCTTCGGGGAAGTCGCTAGCCTCAGGGTTCTGATTTATTTGGCACTATCTATCAGAACCATGACATACTAGTTATGATAATTTAATGGTACAATTAGAATGAAAGAAAATAAATTCTAAAATAGGATTCTTCAAATGTTCAAAAGAGATACTTCACAAGACACAAAGATAAATGAAGCACCTCTCATTGAATCATGAAAGAGGTGAATCTTTTGCAAAGCTTGGACAACTGCTTCAAAAATTGTCTTGACTGTGAGAGGGCATGTACAGCCACTTCATAAAGGGCAGTGTCACAAGACATTGTGAAAGATAAACTAACTATATACTCTCTAAACTACTAACTTCAGCTCTGATTATTTCAGTTCATTATTAAATTATGAACCTAATCTAAAATATGAAATTTAAAATTCCAGAAAAGCAAGTAGGCCAGGATAAATATTCAGTTCTATGGAACAATTTTTTCTATTTTAAAATGTTCCATTTTATAAAACTAATTAGCAGTCTAAAGAATGATAAGAAAAATAAAGTTAGCGATCAGAAGGAATATTAATTAAAAGATAATGTTCTCATAGATTTAATCAGAAATGCTTATTTATACAGGTAGACTTTGATTTACAACTATTCCTTTAGTGACCATTTGAAATTACAATGGCACACAAAGAAGTGACTTATAACCAATCCTCACACTTATAACTGTCACAACATCCCTATGGCCATTTGATCAACATTTGGGCACTTGGCAACTGCCATGTATTTGCGATGGCTGCAGCATCCCAGGGTCATATGATTGCCAAGCTGCTACTTTTTCAGCCAGCTCCCAACAAGCAAAATCAATGTGGGAAGCTGAATTTATCAATCATGTGATTCACTTAAGAAGTGCAGTCATTTGCTTAATAACCATGGTAGAAAAGACTGTAAAATCAAGTGTGATTCACTTAATGGCTTTCCTTAGCAATGAAAATTATGGTTCCAATTCTCATCATAAATCAAGAACATTCATAAGTTTAAATGTGAATTTTTTAGTAACTAATTTTCTACCTTAAATTGTTAACTTGTAGAGAGGTTCATGCTATTGATTTTTATATAAAGATATTTGTATATATTCAGATAAACCAATTCCAATAATTGAATTAATTTGAATGGAACATTTAAATAACATGTTTTTCCTCTGAATCTTTTTGTTCATATGGTTTTGGCAAATAATTGTTACACTAAAAGTTAGCATGACATTTTAGTTTTGTTTATTTCCATAGAGTGGAACAAATATCAAATTTTCCATCATTTCAGGAAGTAGAAAATTGCCAAAAACATTCCACAAAGTTTATGTTGCCATTAATATCAAATCTCTGAATCTATTATTTTCAATATATTTAACAGGAAGAAGTTACCAAGTTACATGCACATTATATCTGTGTAATAATCCTAAGAATAATGCTATTTGTTAGGCAATTTAATAACCTCATTCAATAAGTTTCCATAAAGACATGGAATAGAGTCTGTACAGAAACAAGGACTAGTGGATGAATCTTACAAAAAGACAGTGTAAGGACCCACCCCATTTTGCATCTTAAGAAGACAGAACTCTTGGAATAATTCTTCCAACAGGAATCCTTTATTAAGAAGAAGTGGTTGCAGGCGTGCTAGACAGGACTTGGGGTCCAAGCTCTCCCATTCAAGGTTTTAAGGGGTTCCCCAGCAGTCCCACCCAATCACCCCCCTTCCAGTGATAGTTTCAGGCATCACAATTCCACCCCTTTGTTCCTTTCTTCCGTCTGGATGGAGACTTCAGATAAACTACATGAAAGGTAAATAGCCCCCTTTGTTATGGTAAGGTTCTTTGGTGCTATTTACATTCAAACTCTTTGAGGTTGCAATAAACACATTCAATTCCTTAGAAGTATACTGAAGGAAGTGAGGGCCATAAAGCCCCTTTGTTCTCCCCCTTCTCTCCCTCTTATGGCAGAATCCAGAGAAGGCAGAATTGGGGTTTTCTATATTTGATGATTAAAGATGAAATATAATTGGATTCTGACAGACAGAAGCCAAATTTGTTAAGTGACAAAACCCACTCATTAATATACAGTTTACATTATAAATTAGATTTTGTACTGAAAGAATCTCCAACATTTCTACCAGCAAATAAATCAGAACAGCAAAATTCTAAATACCATTTTTTTATGTATGAAAATAACAAATCTAGCAACTACTCCAAAGTAAGCAATACCAGCACATAAGTACAGAAAATCTTACAAAAACTTTGCTATAGTTTCACTTTAATAATGACAACTTCAGAAAATATCTATTGTAAGACTGTCATTATTTATTTTATCAAATTTAGGTATTGCTCATCTCCCTGACTGTCTCTTGAGTGCTTTACAGCTAAAGCACAAAAATCATACAAAAATGCAATACATTAGTAAAATTGGAACCAGATAAAAAAAACAAAGAATAACTTAAATATTAGAAAGGTGGGGAGAGTGTCTTCAAGGCACTAACTATTCCTAGGGTTGTATGACACTCTGCGACCTCCACACGAGTTGGCAGGATAGTGAGTCTGCCTCACCTCAGGGGGAGGTGGAGAATATTCCAGAGCGCAGGGTCCTGGAAGAAAAGGCTCTTACAGGACCCTGCCTGTTAAAATGTTTTAACTGATGTGGTTGATAACATACCATCCCTACCTGATGAGGTGAGATTAGTAACTTATCTGGAATTGAATCCAGAAGCAAACTGGCACCCAACTTCAGCTCACACAACAAAGGTATTACCTGTGCCATCCTTGGGGCCCCCGAAATACATTTTGCACCATCTGACCCTTCCAGATACTCTTCAAGGATGGCACCATGCAGAGCACACTGCAATAGTTCATATAGGATAAGGGTGTCAAACTCTATTTCATTGAGGGCTGCATCAGCATTGTGGTTGCCCTCTGGTAGCAGGGGGCATGGCTGGGTGGCATGGCCGGCTCAACATAGCTCGTGTTGGGTGGTGCCTGTGGAGGGGTGAGGGGGGCTGTGGGGCAATCTGGGAGTCTCTGGCAGAGGGGGATGGGACTGGGGCAGGCGCTAGGGCCTAGTCCACTGGAGGAGCCTCATTGTCCCTCTCGGGCCACACGGGGATCCCCAGATGGCAGCGCAGGCTCCTCCAGCAGCTGCCCGGCCTTCAAGCTTCCAGGGCGCTGGGACCCCGCAACCTGGCTCGGCACCACTTTCCAGAGGGTGCGTCCAGACATGCGTGGGGTAGCTCCGGGGCTGGGCTCAGGTGAAGGGAGAGGGGAGTCCCAGCTGCCTCTTAGGGATGGAGGGTTCCCTGCCCTTCCTGTTTGCCAGGATCATTGGGGTATGCTGGCAGGCGGAAGGCTCGTCCTGCATGTGCTAGAGGACAAAGTTGGACGGCAGGGCCCAAGTGGACGGGGATGCAGTGTGGCGGTGACAGCAATCCGCTGGGCTACCTCACTGAGGCTGCGTCTTTGCTTGCCCATGCCTGCCATGGTTGGGTGGGGCAGGCAGCCAGCTGCTTGGCAGGTCTGGCAGGCTGGATCGCATGCCTCCCCCCCGTGCCTCTGTCTGCACCTGCTGCTTGGAGGGCTGGCCCAGTGGCCAAAGGGCTCGAACCCACCTGCACTGCATGGGGTGTGCGATTCTGGGATGTGCTGACCAAGGGGCTGGCGGGCTGCAGCTGCTGCCAGGCACTGCCAGTCCTTGCATACTCGCCTCCTGTGCCCACGCTCGGGGGGACGCCCAGCTGGGTTGGCCAGGGCCGCAGGAGGCGGTCCCTTGCTGTTTCTGGGGCAGCCCTGTGGGCTGGATCTGGGCCCATTGCAGGTAGGATCTGGCCCGCGGGCCTTGAATTTGACATGTCTGATATAGGAAACGACCAGGGCACAAGAATTTCTTTTGACTATTACTTTTCAAAGGCCATAAATGGAGTGCATTCCTTCAGCATCTTCATAGTTATATGACTGGGAAAAAAGTATTTCAGTTGATTAACTTAATGACCTAATACATTCAATAGAAGACAGATATGTCTGCAATCTGCAGTTAAGAAGCTATATTCACCTCCTCTTGGTTAAAAAGATCAGGTCATTAATGAGTTATGGAACTATATAATGAACTGAAATTTTTCGTTTTCAGTTCTGCCTCTGGCTTGTAGAATATTGTCAAAAAACAAGATGAGAGAACTTCTCTTTTTGCTTTAAGTTTTTTTGCATTAGCATAGGGTTGCCAGATCTGAGCTGTAGAAAGTCCAGGTGACTACTTTAAGTTGACAACAAATATATAGACAAAAGCACAATTTTTGCAGCCCTGATATGGTAGCCTTGCATTAGAATCTCAGGATCAATAATAAATATCAGAGAGGCTTATAGCAGACTATAACTGGGTTGACTTTACAGCAAAGTATCTGTAAGAAAAATATTCTATGAAATTGTATAACTTCTTTTTACTTCCAAAGATGTGACACTAAAATAAGTATATCCAGAATTTACAAAATTGCAGAATTGCTGTATAGAAAGGGCAAGCTTTTCCCATGAACGTCAATTGCTAGGAAACCCTAAATCACTGGTTCTCAATCTTTCTAATGTCGCGACCCCTTAATACAGTTCCTCATGTTTTGGTGACACCCAACCATAAAATTATTTTCGTTGCTACTTCATAACTGTAATTTTGCTACTGTTATGAATATTAATGTAAATATCTGATACGCAGGGTGTAATTTCATTGTTACGAAGTGAACATAATTAAAGCATAGTGATTAATCACAAAAACAATATAGCAATGCTTGCTGGAGAAGCTTACTCTTCCTTGCTCAAAAATGTTGGGAGGGAGGGAAGGGGAAGGAAGATTGAAGGGGAAAGGAAGGAGATTGAAGGGGAAAGGAAGGAGATGGAGAAGGAAGGAGATTGAAGGGGAAAGGAAGGAGATGGAGAAGGAAGGAGATTGAAGGGGAAAGGAAGGAAGGAAGATTGGAGCGGAAAGGAAGGAGATTGAAGGGGAAAGGAAGGAAGGAAGATTGAAGGGGAAAAGAAGGAGATGGAGAAGGAAGGAAATTGAAGGGGAAAGGAAGGAGAAAGAGATTGAAGGGGAAGGATGGAGATGGAAGGAAAAAAGGAAGATTGAAGGGGAAAGTAAGGAGATGGAGAAGGAAGGACATTGAAGGAGGAAGGAAGGAAGGAGAAAGAGATTGAAGGGGAAGGGATGGAGATGGAAGGAAGGAAGATTGAAGGGGAAAGGAAGGAGATGGAGAAGGAAGGAGATTGAAGGGGAAGGAAGGAGAGAGATTGAAGGGGAAGGAAGGTAGGAAGGAAGGAAGGAAGGAGATTGAAGGGGGAAGGAAGGAAGGAAGGAAGGAGAGAGAGATTGAAGGGAAAGGGATGGAGATGGAAGGAAGGAAGGAAGATTGAAGAGAAAAGGAAGGAAAGAAGGAAGGAAGGAAGGAAGGAAGGGGAGAGAGAGATTGAAGGGGAAGGGATGGAGATGGAAGGAAAGAGGGAAGGAAGATTGAAGGGGAAAGGAAGGAGATGGAGAAGTAAAGAGATTGAGGAGGAAAGGAAGGAAGGAAGCAAGGAGAGACTGAAGGGGAAGGGAAGGAGATGGATGGATGGATGGATGGATGGATGGATGGATGGATGGAAGGAAGGAAGGATTGATCCATCTTTGGAGAGTCATGTTTTTCCAGATGGTGATGAACTGCAACTCCCAGCATTCCCCACTCTTCCACAGTGCTTTTTAGGGCTGCTGGGGATGGTAGTCCAGTAAGGTCTGGAGACACACAAAGATGCCCTCTGATGGTGAGGGAGGCAGGCCGGGTGGCACAGGGGAGGCTCCGGCACAGCACGGAGGGTGGCCGGGGGCGAAGCACAGCCGGGCAACCAGAAGGTGTGGGGATCGGCTCAGCGCCGCAGCTCAGCTCAGCCACCAGTAGCAGCAGCAGCAGCAGCACGTTGCCCAAGCAGGGTGGGAAGACAGGGTGTGGTGGTGGCAAATCATGAAAGCAGCGTGCAAACTCCTTGGACCGTTTGGCTCCCCCACCCCTTTATTTATTGATCTGCCACAAGCTCGTGCAAACAAGCCCCAAGGAGTTCTGAATGAGCGGTCGTTTAAAAAAAAAAAAGCTTTCAGCAACGAGGCAGAAAGGAGAACTTGCTCACGCTCTTTTTTTTTCCCCTTTCTCGGTGACTGGGAAGGCAGTCTCTTTCCTCTCTTTCCTCTTTCTCTGTTTCCTCCCTCTTTCTCTTTCCTCTTTCGTTTCCTCTGTTTCTCTCTTTTTCTCTGTCTTACTGCAGTATCGTCGGGGGTCCCCACCGCCCCTGGCCTCTGCGCGTCCTCAGCCGAACAGGCAGGGAGGGGGAGCAGGACAGGAGGCAGCGGCTCTGACGGCAGTGACAGGGCAGCATCGTCGGGGTCCCTGCCGCCCCCAGCCTGAACTCTGCCCCCGCTGGGACTTCGCGCTACCCGGCTTCGCCCTCCACCCATTTATGGAGCTGCGGTGGAGGCAGTGCCCACCTGAGCCACCTGGGGGGGCAGCAGGAGGAAGGAGAGGAGGAGGGCGAGGAAGCAATCACCCTAACTGGGACTCCGCGCTGCCCGGCCTCGCCCTTCGCCCATCCAATGGAGTCGCGGTGGGGGCTGGTGCTGCATGGCCCCTGCCAGCCCCTCGTCCAGCCCAGCTGCTCCCCCCCAGGCACCCCTCTTGTCCCGGTGCCCGCCCGAGCCACTTCGGGGGCAGCAAGAGAAAGAAAGGGAGGAGGAAGGTGAGAGCAATGAAGCCGCCGCCAGCACTGGGCCCCAGGAGGCAGCTGTCCTCTCCTACCTTTGCTACATCTCCTTCTTCCTTCCCAGCAGCCTGGATTCCGGTGCACCTTCCCGGCCAGCAGGTCCAATGGTCAGGCTGGCTGGGGATTGCAGGGGCTGGTCTCGCTTGGGCCGCAGCTTGTGGGAGGGCTGCCCCGCTCAGCGGAGCCTCCAGTGGGCCGCTCTCAGCAGGGATCCCAGGGCTTCCCCGGGTGGCTCCAAGCAACGAGGCCCTGGCCACGCTTCTCCCAGGCGTGGGGCACCCGGGTGCACGGCCAATCAGGAGCCTTGCAGGAGGTAAGTCTGCCTGAGAGAGAGAGAAGGGAAGCTAAAGTGCCTCTCTCTCTCTCTCTGCAAGTGGCGGAGGAGGCCGTCCGGAGACAGATGCGGAACAGTGTCTCAGTTCCTAAGATCATCAGAAATATGTGTTTTCCGATGATCTTAGGTGACCCCTGTGAAATGATCGTTCGACCCCACAAGGGGTTGTGACCCACAGGTTGAGAACCACTGTCCTAAATGTTCACAGAAGACTCCTCTAATGCAGGGCTTTTCAACGGGTGGTACACATACCACCCGTGGTACATTAACACATGGCAGGTGGTACACAGCCCGGCCTAGTCAAGTGTAGTGGGGGAGGGAACGAGCCAGCACAGGCAAGGACAGTAAGTGAGAGAGTCCTCTGGAGATGCAGAGTAGCTGGAGCGAGGCAAAGGCACCAGGCTCACTTCCAGCTCACTCAGAAGAGAAAGGAGGAGGAGGGGGCAGAGACAGGAGAGGCTATAAAAGGAGGCAGTTTGGGCGGGAGAGGGAGAGAGAAAAAAAGCAGCAGCCTTGGGAGGAGGCAGTCAGCTTTAGCTGCACCAAAGGGAAAGAAGGAGGAGGAGGGTGGGGGCAGAGGCGATCAAGCAGGCAGACCATGAGCTGATCTACAACTGCTGTGGCAGCCACCTGTGCAGCAGCAGCAAACAGGCAAGAAATGCAGTCGGGGAGGGGTCGCCCTCCAAGAGGGATGAAAAAAGGCAGCATCTGCTGGAGGTGAGGCATGGAGGATGGATGGAGGAAGATGGAGATTGGAAGGATTCTTATGTGCTTTTGTGACTTTGAAGTTCTGGGATTTGTGGGACTAAAAAGTTCAATCAATTCCAATTTTGCGAGATCTTTTTTTTCCCCCGTGAGAAGTTAAAATTGACTGATTAATTGAACCTTTTTTTTTGCACACGGCAGCAGAGGCCTAAAGTGAAAAGGTTTTATAAACCCAGCTGAAGGCCTAGGACTGGGGCGATGGTGCGCATGCCCAGAGAGAGGGCTCTGCGTGCCACCTGTGGCATGCGTGCCATAGGTTCGCCACCACGGCTTTAAGCACTCCCTTTAGTGAATTTCCAGTTATTCAAAGGAAAACATAAGAGGTAATACTTACACCACCCTAAGATTTATTAAATCTTGACCAACTCTGATTATATTTACAGCCTTCATTTAATCCATCAAATAAAAATAAATTCTGAATACTTTAGTTCAACTAGTAATCAAAAGCCATCTTTAAAATTTAGATTTCTGCTCCTAACATGGAAAGAGAAACAAACAGCATCTTATTTTAGTATGAAATTCCAGAACTAGGATTCCTATTAGGGTTAATACTTCCCCTATATAATGAACTAATAGCAGAATTGTTAAAATGATCTCAAGATTGAAGTCATATAATAATTCCTTAAAGTCCTGCTTTGCTAACAAAACTATTGCATGTTTAATACTCATATTTTAGTGAAGTAAAAACAATATATATTTCTGTGTGGAGCAAATATATATATATATATATATATATATATATATATATATATATATATATATACACACACAAACTTTTGCTGCTAAATGTTTACATATAATTTAAGCTTAAATATATTCTATATGTACATATATATAGATCAATGATCTAACTGTAAACTCATTTTGGATTGTGGCTACTGAATCAAATGAGGTTTGGTTTTGAGTAACCATGTACATTAGTAATCAACTTAGCAGATTTACAACTACTATAATAAATTATTCACAAGTACAAATCATGTCCACCCCAATATTATCCTTTCTCTTTTAAAACATATAACTAAGAAGCAAAAAGAATATAAGACAATGACATGAGATAATAAATAAAGACTAAAACCACGACATTGCTTCTGAAGATATCTTAAAAATGTGAGTTATATTTATTTGATGTAATCATGTACTTGTTGGCAACCCTAGTGGCTCTAAGCATTTACAATTAAAACAAGGCAATTAATTAAAGCTATTTAAAATATCAACATAAAAATTCCTCAAAACCTGATTACTGTAAGTGGTTTTAAATTGGCTCCTAAACATTAAGGCCAGCCTCATTCCATAACAATTAATATAAACCCTAGAACAGCGGTTCTCAATCTGTGGGTCACGACCCCTTTTGGGGTCGAACGACCGTTTCACAGGGGTCACCTAAGATCATCGGAAAACACATATTTCCAATGGTCTTAGGAAATGAGACACCACTCCGCATCTGTCTCCGCACAGCCTTCTTCACCACTTGCAGAGAGAGAGACAGAGAGAGAGAGAGAGAGAGAGAGAGAGAGAGAGAGAGAGAGAGAGAGGCACTTTCGCTTCCCTTCTCTCTCTCTCAGGCGGACTTACCTCCTGCAGGGCTCCTGATTGGCCCTGCACTCGGGTGCCCCACCCCCTGGGAGAAGCGCGGCCAGGGCCTCGTGGCTTGAAGCCACCTGGGGAAGCCCCGGGATCCCTGATGGGAGCGGCCCGCTGGAGGCTCCGCTGAGCGGGGCAGCCCTCCCGCAAACCGCAGCCCAAGGGAGACCAGCCCCTGCAATCCCCAGCCAGCCCGACCACTGGACCTGCTGGCCAGGAAGGCGTGCCGGAATCCACGGTGCTGGGAAGGAAGAAGGAGATGCAGCAAAGGTAGGAGAGGACAGCTGCCTCCTTGGGCCCAGTGCTGGTGGCAGCTTCATTGCCCTCACCTTCCTCCTCCCTTTCTTCCTCTTGCTGCCCCCAAAGTGGCTCGGGCGGACACGAGGACAAGAGGGATGCCTGGGGGGGGAGCAGCTGGGCTGGACGAGGGGCTGGCAGGGGCCATGCGGCACCAGCCCCCACCGTGGCTCCATTGGATTGGCGAAGGGCGAGGCCGGGCAGCGTGGAGTCCCAGCGAGGGTGGTGGCTGGGCCGGGGGCGGCAGGGACCCCGATGATGCTGCCCTGTCGCTGCCATCGGAGCAGCTGCCTCCCGTCCTGCTCCCCCTCCCTGCCCGTTCGGCTGAGGACGTGCAGAGGCCAGGGACAATGGGGACCCCCGACGATACTGCTGTAAGAGAGAGAAAGAAAGAGAGGAAAGAGAGAGAAACAGAGGAAAAGAAAGAGGAAAGAGAGAAAGAGGGAGGAAACAGAGAAAGAGAAAGAGGAAAGAGAGAGGAAAGAGACTGCCTTCCCAGTCGCCGAGAAGGGGGAAAAAAAGAGCTGTGAGCGAGTTCCCCTTTCTGCCTCGTTGCTGAAAGCTTTTTTTTTTTTTAAAAAAAAAAACGACCGCTCATTCAGAACTCCTTGGGGCTTGTTTGCACGAGCTTGTGGCAGATCAATAAATAAAGGGGTGGGGGAGCCAAACGGTCCAAGGAGTTTGCACGCTGCTTTCATGATTTGCCACCACCACCCCCTCTCTTCCCACCCTGCTTGGGCAACGTGCTGCTGCTGCTGCTGCTACTGGTGGCTGAGCTGAGCTGCGGCGCTGAGCCGATCCCCACACCTCCTGGTTGCCCGGCCGTGCTCCGCCCCCAGCCGCCCTCCGTGCCGCGCCGGAGCCTCCCCTGTGCCACCCGGCCTGCCTCCCTTGCCGTCGGAGGGCCTCTGTGTGTGTCTCCAGACCTTACTGGACTACCATCCCCAGCAGCCCTAAAAAGCACTGTGGAAGAGTGGGAAATGCTGGGAGTTGCAGTTCATCACCATCTGGAAAAATATGACTCTCCAAAGATCAATCAATCCTTCCTTCCTTCCATCCACCCATCTCCTTCCCTTCCCCTTCAATCTCTCCTTGCTTCCTTCCTTCCTTCCTTTCCCCCTCAATCTCCTTCTCCTTCCTTTCCCCTTCAATCTTCCTTCCTTCCTTCCATCTCCATCCCTTCCCCTTCAATCTCTCTCCTTCCTTTCTTCCTTCCTTCCCCCTTCAATCTCCTTCCTTCCTTCCATCTCCATCTCCATCCCTTCCCCTTCAATCTCTCTCCTTCCTTTCCCTTCAATCTTCCTTCCTTCCATCTCCATCCCTTCCCCTTCAATCTTTCTCCTTCCTTCCTTCCTTCCTTCCTTCCTTCCTTCCTTCCTTCCTTCCTTCCTTCCTTCCTTCCTTTCCCCTTCAATCTCCTTCCTTCTCCATCTCCTTCCTTTCCCCTTCAATCTTCCTTTCTTCCTTCCATCTCCATCCCTTCCCCTTCAATCTTTCTCCTTCCTTCCTTCTTTCCTTTCCGCTTCAATCTCCTTTCTTCTCCATCTCCTTCCTTTCCCCTCCAATCTTCCTTCCTTCCTTTCCCCTTCAATCTCCTTCCTTCTCCATCTCCTTCCTTTCCCCTTCAATCTCCTTCCTTCTCCATCTCCTTCCTTTCCCCTTCAATCTTCCTTTCTTCCTTCCATCTCCATCCCTTCCCCTTCAATCTTTCTCCTTCCTTCCTTCTTTCCTTTCCGCTTCAATCTCCTTCCTTCTCCATCTCCTTCCTTTCCCCTACAATCTTCCTTCCTTCCTTTCCCCTTCAATCTCCTTCCTTCTCCATCTCCTTCCTTTCCCCTTCAATCTCCTTCCTTTCCCCTTCAATCTTCCTTCCTTCCTTCCCCTTCCCTCCCTCCCAACATTTTTGAGCAAGGAAGAGTAAGCTTCTCCAGCAAGCATTGTTATATTGTTTTTGTGATTAATCACTATGCTTTAATTATGTTCACTTCTTAACAATGAAAATACACCCTGCATATCAGATATTTACATTAATATTCATAATAGTAGCAAAATTAGAGTTATGAAGTAGCAACGAAAATAATTTTATGGTTGGGTGTCACCAAAACATGAGGAACTGTATTAAGGGGTCGCGGCATTAGAAAGATTGAGAACCAGTGATTTAGGGTTTCCTAGCAATTGGTGTTCATGGGAAAAGCTTGCCCTTTCTATACAGCAATTCTGCAATTTTGTAAATTCTGGATATACTTATTTTAGTGTCACATCTTTGAAAGTAAAAAGAAGTTATACAATTTCCTTCCTTCCTTCCTTCCTTTCTTCCTTCCTTCCCCTTCAATCTCCTTCCTTCTCCATCTCCATCCTTTCCCCTTCAATCTTCCTTCCTTCCTTCCTTCCCCTTCCTTCCCTCCCAACATTTTTGAGCAAGGAAGAGTAAGCTTCTCCAGCAAGCATTGCTATATTGTTTTTGTGATTAATCACTATGCTTTAATTATGTTCACTTCTTAACAATGAAAATACACCCTGCAGATCAGATATTTACATTAATATTCATAACAGTAGCAAAATTACAGTTATGAAGTAGCAACGAAAATAATTTTATGGTTGGGGATCACCACAACATGAGGAACTATATTAAGGGGTCGCGGCATTAGAAAGGTTGAGAACCACTGCCCTAGAACTTGTGGCAGAAACCACAGATTGTTCTAATACGTACCTTAAATTGGGTTTAGAAAGCAAGTGCTAACCAGTGCAATTGTTGAAATTCCTCTCTACTTATGTATCACATTCTGAGCCAATGGCAATTTGCAATGTTTCCAAGGGCTGTCCCACAAAATACAAATGCAGTACTTCAGCCTTGAGATTACAAATAGTCTTTTTTTCAAAAATGGAATACATCTACAAAGTAGATATGCCCTCTTGCTATTAATGCCTTTCAATGGCTTAATGCTGGAAAGAAAGACTTCCAGTATGGGAACAAAATTGTATGGGACAACAAAGAGCTGGTCCTACACAGTACTAGTATCCCTTGTCCTTTTATCTCTTTTGCCCTTAAATATTTCTAGTTACTTTTTTAAGGTTCAAAGCTGAAGAGATGGCTGGCCATTTTACTGCCGTGGTGAACAATTTTGTTAAAGAATGCTTTAGAAACTATGAAAAATTTCATTTTTATAGTATCTGTTCAATGGAAGAATAGGCATTACAATATTCTTGTTTTGCTTTCAAGATTATATTAATTTGACATTTAAATCACTATTATTCCATGTACCCAGGCTGAAATACTCTGAGATAAAGAGCAAATTATACAAGACTTTGTTCCATTATTCCATAAAATTCTGGGATAAATGGCTGTTTTTAAAACAAATCTTGGTCAAACTTTTACAGGATAGGTGTTACATTCTCAATCCTATTGACAGCCAAAATAAACCAAAGAGGATTGTCACAATGAAATCTGAACCCCTATGTTGAAACCTAATAATCTTGTATACATGCTCTTGAATCAGGTTTTTAAATTCTGAACAAATCTCTTTCCAGATCTTTGCATCATTGCTTCTTTTCAGAAAGAGTACCAGCACTCTGATTTTGCAACCTATAAAAGAACCTCCTACTAAAATTAGCCAGGTAGTTCTTTTTTAAAAAGTTCACTAATTGCGGTTAATGCCACTCTTTGCAAAAAAAGAAGGAAATGTGTGCTTTAGACTAAGGCATTTCACAGAACGAAAATCACCTAACTTTGAAATGTGAAGCCCTTCTCTTTGATAAATTCTGATCGACCCAAATCCAATGGTTGGTTTTCCGGAAATTTCTCAACTATAACGTCCTCCCTGCCTTCAAAGGTAATGGAGTTTTTCTTTTACCGTTTTCCACATTTACGAGAGGGAGCATAGCCCCCTTCCTCCCCCGCATAGGCTGAGGGCCCATCGTCCTCCTCCTTTGCCTAGGCTTCGGTCCCAGGACTGAGAGAAGAAAGCGGGGGGCGGTGCCCAGGCCCAAATCCCTTCCAAAGCGATTTGTAGCCAAGGCAAGAGGGCGAACCCGGTCCTGATCTCCGTTCTTACTCATCCCGCTGTGAAGCCCCCCTTCTCTGCGGGGTGAAGGGGGCAAATTAAGACCCGAACCTTATTACCTTCCCGGTATTTCTTGCGCAGGCGCCGATGTACGCTCTTCACCACCCCGGAGAGCTTCTCCTGCTGCAGTTTCCGCTCTTGTTCTCGGGGCTGAGGCAAAAACAGGATAGGTGTCCCGCATTCAACCTCCATGGTGTTAGAACCAGCGCTCCGCAACCCCACTCCTTCCGTTTCTCCAGAAGGGGGCGGCGGCCGCGGTTTCTATGACACGGCCGGCAGGGTAGGTTTGCGAATAGGAAGAGTGATCACTGGGTTCCCGGTGCCTGTTGGGAAATGTAGTCTTCACGCCTGAAAGCCTTTCCTTTTTGAGTCTAAGTTTCAGAGTGGACCAGCTGTACCCAAAGGTCTTATAGACCCTTTTAAGGTTAACGCCTTTCATTGCAAGGCTTAAGCTGTCGTAAGTTACGGCTCACTTCAGAGATTGTGGAAGCATCTGCTTTAAAAATTAAAGCAACGATACATCTTTTATTTCAGAAAACTGCCTTTAGATTTAATGTAAGCATCTGTGTTATCATTGTTCTTGAATTTTCCTCTGTAAAGCAAAGTTTTTTTAACCTCTGTCCCTTTTTCAGGTTTATCTTTTATTTTTTTCAATAAAAATGGTCACCCTGCTTATAATAGAAACAGCTGATAAAAGCTTATGCATTTAATACAATTTCTGCATCTTAAAAGTGCTATCAGACTGATTCTTGGTAACTCTAAACCAGTGGTGGCAAACCTTTTAGAAACCGAATGCCCAAAACCTAAAACCCACATATTTATCACAAAGTGCCAGGCTGCATCACCATTGTGGTGCCCTCAGGGGTGTGTGTTTGTGTGTGTGTGACCTACCTGGTGGGCATGGCTGGATAGTATAAATGAAAGAAAAACAATATTCCCGAAGAATATTAAGGCCTGGCTTTGTCAACTGGCACGGGGATCCAAGAGTGGCACACAACCCCAGGGGTGGTTGGTGGCTTGAGTGCACTCTCTCCAACTTTTTAACTTCATCTATTTTTGTTGAGATTTTAGGGGGTTTATAGATTTTTTACTTGTAAATGGCTGAGAGTCACTTAAACAGTGAGATGGGCAATATATAAATTTGATAAATATTCAATACTTAGCTGCTAGTGCCCACTCCCCAGAGCTGTGAGAACGTCCACTATAGTATAATATATAAGTATCATGCCTAGGTCCACTGATGTCCGAAGTTCAAGAAATGACTTTAGTTTAGAATGTAATGTGTCAAATGAAAGTCCGCTTGTGGAATAATCACAGCCATAGGTCTCAACCATATGATATACAAAAAACCTTTGGATAGCATTAAGCATGCCTGTTGACCTCAAATTTATCTCTTGCACATGCTCAGGTGGAAGCAATGTTGGTTGGCCATCAGAACTGAAGGAAATAGAAGAAAAATCGAAAACTGTAATGAATATTGTTGTGTCCTGAGCCTGCAAAGGCAGGCTCGGGACGTTGCAACAGTCCCGGGCAGTTGCAAGCTGCCCGGCACCAGACTGGCTGGCACCAGCACTCGCGCGCATGCGTGAAGTGCAAAGCGCGCCAAATGTTGCCGTTTGGCCCGGGGATTGTCTTTTAGAGGAGGAGAGAGGCTTGTGTGCCTCGGCGATGTAACAGAGCTGCTGGTCATCAATAAAGAGGCTCCTGAGAACTACCAAATGACTCCTGAAGTTATTGCCTTTCGCTGAGGACTCAACAAATATAACATTATAAGTTGCTTTACTGTCTAATGTTGTATTATAAAATAATTCACCACTGTAATTGCATACACTTTAAAACAACAATGTTCAGTTACAAATGGCTTAAATTAGCAGCCTAAATCACTGAAGAGTTCTGTCTCATTGATAGCATACGCAACGGACATAGTTTTTAAACATAGTCCTACTTCTCAATGATATGCTAACTATGAATATCAATCTGCTTTCTGATATTTCTAAGGAGGCAGATATTGGTATAGATCACGGGTTGGCAACCCGCGGCTGCAGAGCTGCATGTGGCTCTTTCAGCCGTCTCCTGCAGCTTCCTGTCCTAACCACCATGTGCAGTCTGAAAAAAAAGTAGGACTAAAAAAGTTCAACCAATCAATTCAAACTTCTCATGAAATTTGAATTGATTGGTTGAACTTCTTTGGTTTGTGGGATTTCCTTCTTCGGACTGCACGTGGTGGCAGCGGAGGACGATCTGGGAGGATTGCTGGACAGGTCTCCGTCCTCTGGAGGCAGAACCTGGGTAAGGAGCCACAGGTGGCCAGTCTCAGGGTGCCTCTTCCCTGACTGGCGGGTCTCTCCTTGCCCTGCTCAGCTGCCAACTCTGTTGGTATGGGGGTGGGGGGTTGCTGGGGGTCTCTGTAACTTCCCCTCTCTGCCCACGCTTTTCAGCCGTCTCACGGGTAGCGGATCTCTGTGGCCTCTTTCAAGAGATTCCCCCGCAGCACTTGCCTGGCCCTTTTTCCACCTGCTGTGTGCGGTCCTCTTGGCCATCCCCCTGCTGCCACCGCCGCTACTGGTCATGCTGGGCAAGGCCGGAGAGGCGGCAGTGACCAATGCCCTTTTGCCATCCTCCTGCTGCCGTCGCTGCTGCCGCTCGTGCTGGGTGAGGCCGGAGAGGCGGCGGTGACTGAGCAGCTGCGCCCCTTCACCGTCCTCCCACTGCTGCCGGTAGCGACGGTGACCAATGCCCCTTTGCCATCCTCCTGCTGCCGCCACCGCTGCCAGTCGTACCGGCCAGGGCATCTCTCGCATTTGTTGGCAATAATCCAATTAAGCATGAAAAATCAAAATTTGAAACTGACCTCAAATTCAAAAAGTAAACATATATTCAGGTCCCCCATGGGTTGGGGAACCTGAAAAACCATTTGTTTTCCGGATCCGACCTCTGCCTCAGGAGTTAGGCCAGGGCATATCTCGCATTTATTGACAAAAAGCCAATTCACCATGAAAAGTCAAAATTTGAAACTGACCTCAAATTCAAAAAGTAAACATATATTCAGGTCCCCCATGGGTTGGGGAACCTGAATAACCATTTGTTTTCCGGATCCGACCTCTCCCTTAGGAGTTAGCCTAGGGCAGGGGTAGGCAACCCAAAACACTCAAAGAGCCATTTGGACCCATTTCCCACTGAAAACAAAACACTGGGAGCCGCAAAACCCTTTTGATATCTAAAAAGAAGATAACACTGCATATATCCTTTTTTACCTTTAAGTGTGTGTGTGTGTGTGTGTGTGTGTGTGTGTAAAATAAAGGTACAAAATGATAAATGCAGTGTTATGTTCATTTTAGATGTCAAAAGGGTCTCTCTCTCTCTGTCTCTCTCTCTTTTTTTCTCTGTCTCTCTTTCTTCTCTCCACCTCCCTCTTTCCTTTCTTTCCTCTCCCTCTCTTTCTCTTTCCTCTCCCTTTCCTCTCTTTCTTTCTGTCTCTCTCTCTTTCCTCTTTCTCTCTTTCCTCTCTTTCTCTTTCCTCTCTCTCCTCTCTCTTTCTCTTTCCTCTTTCTCTTTTTCTTCTCTGTCTTTCTCTCTCTCTCATTCCTCTCTCTTTCTATTTCCTCTCTCTCTCTCCTCCTCTCTCCAGATGAGGAGAAAGAGAAAACGAAAGGCAGATGGAGTCAAACGGGTGGGGAGGGGGAGGACGGGAGGCAGCGGCTCTGGTGGCAGGGGCACGGTGGTGGCCACTGCAGCATCATTGGGGTCCCTGCCACCCTCAGCCTGGCTGTGACCCCTGATGTGTCCTTGGCCACTTTGCTGTCGTAAGAGGAGGGCGCCAAGGGGACGCTGCTCTCCTTGCAGTGCTGGTGCACCATCAGTGGCTACGCTGGCAACGGGGAGTGCCACTGCAGGGATGAGGAGGGGTCCTGACCCACCACCGGCCCTATCACCCTCGCAGCCACACCCCTTCGCTGTCCTCCCGCTGCTGCCGGTCGCGAGAACTTGTTGACGCCTGGCTGGAGCACACATTTAACTGCCACTGCATGATGCTCACCTGGCTGCCGCGGGGCTCTCTGTCGCCTGGCCCCACCTCAGCCCCATCGATGGCAACTTTCTCGGCTGCTTTTGGGGAGCCCTCGGTGCTGCAGGAGAAGCAGACCTTGGGCTGTGAGGGCGACGGGGCCAGTGGTGTGTCGGGACCCCCCTCATCCCCACAGCAGCACTCCCCATTGCCAGCGCAGCCTCCCAACATATATCCTTTTTTACCTTTATTTTACACACACACACACACACACACACACATTATTAAAGGTAAAAAAGGATATATGCAGTGTTATCTTCATTTTAGATATCAAAAGAGGTTTGCGGCACCCAGTGTTTTGTTTTCGGTGGGAAACGGGTCCAAGTGGCTCTTTGAGTGTTTTGGGTTGCCTACCCCTGCCCTAGGCTAACTCCTGAGGGAGAGGTCGGATCCGGAAAACAAATGGTTATTCAGGTTCCCCAACCCGTGGGGAACCTGAATATATGTATACTTTTTGAATTTGAGGTCAGTTTCAAATTTTGACTTTTCATGGTGAATTGGCTTTTTGCCAACAAATGTGAGAGAACGCCCTGGCCTAACCCCTGAGCCAGAGGTCGGATCCGGAAAACAAACGGTTTTTCGGGTTCCCCAACCCAATGGGAACCTGAATATATGTATACTTTTTGAATTTGAGGTCAGTTTCAAATTTTGACTTTTCATGCTTAATTGGCTTTTTGCCAACAAATGCAAGAGACACCCTGGCCTAACTCCTAAGGGAGAGGTTGGATCTGGAAAACAAATGGTTTTTCGAGTTCCCCAACCTGAGGGGAATCTGAATATATGTTTACTTTTCGAATTTGAGGTCAGTTTCAAATTTTGACTTTTCATGCTTAATTTGATTATTGCCAACAAATGTGAGATACGCCCTAGGCCACGGGTCGGCAACCCATGGCTCTAGAGCTGCATGCAGCTCCTGTGGCTCCCTGTCCTCAGCCACCATGTGCAGTCTGAAAAAAAAGTGGGACTAAAAAAGTTCAACCAATCAATTCAAACTTCTCATGAAATTTGAATTGATTGGTTGAACTTCTTTGGTTTGTGGGATTTCCTTCTTCGGACTGCACATGGTGGCAGCGGAGGAAGATCTGGGAGGATTGTTGGACAGGTCTCTGTCCTCCGGAGGCAGAACCTGGGTAAGGAGCTGTGGGTGGCCAGTCTCGGGGTGCCTCTTCCCTGACTGGCGGGTCTCCCCTCGCCCTGCTCAGCTGCCAACTCTGTTGGTATGGGGGTGGGGGGTTGCTGGGGGTCTCTGTAACTTCCCCTCTCTGCCCACGCTTTTCAGCCGTCTCACGGGCAGTGGATCTCTGTGGCCTCTTTCAAGAGATTCTCCCTCAGCGCTTGCCCGGCCCTTTTTCCACCTGCTGTGTGCGGTCCTCTTGGCCATCCCCCTGCTGCCGCCGCTGCTACTAGTCATGCTGGGCAAGACCGGAGAGGTGGCGGTGACCAATGCCCTTTTGCCATCCTCCTGCTGCCGTTGCTGCTGCCGCTCGTGCGGTGACTGAGCAGCTGCGCCCCTTCGCCATCCTCCCACTGCTGCCGGTAGCGAGAACTTGTTGACACCCGGCTGGAGCATCACACTAAGCTGCTGCTGCATGACGCTCGCCTGGCTGCCGCAGGGCTCTCCGCCACCTGGCCCCACCTCAGCCCCATCGGTGGTGCCTTCCTCGGCCGCTTTTGGGGAGCCCTTGGTGCTGCAGGAGAAGGAGACCTTGGGCTGCGAGGGTTGGGATCCCCCTCATCCTCGCAGTGGCACTCCCCATTGCCAGCATGGTCACCCATGGTGCACCCGCACTGCAGGGATAGCAGCATCCCCTTGGTGCCCTCCTCTTACGACGGCGAAGTGGCCAAGGACGTGTCGGGGGTGGCAGCCAGGCCGAGGGTGGCGGGGACCCCTGATGATTTTGCAGTGGCCACCACCGTGCCCCCACCACCAGAGCTGCTGCCTCCCGTCCTCCCCCTCCCCACCTATTTGGCGCCGTCTGCCTTTCATTCTCTCTCCTCATCTGGAGAGAGAAGGAGAGAGAGAGAGAGAGGAAAGAGAAAGAGAGAGGAAAGAGAGAGAGAGAAAGAGAGAGAGGAAAGAGAGAAAGAGAAAGAGGAAAGAGGAAAGAGAGAGAGAAAGAAAAAAGAGAAGAAAGAGAGAGGAAAGAGAGGGAGAGGAAAGAGGAAAGAGGGAGGCAGAGAGAGAAAAGAAAGAAAAAGAGAGAGACAGACAGAGAGAGAGAAAGCGCCTTTTGACATCTAAAATTAACATAATGCTGCATATATCCTTTTTTACCTTTATTTTACACACACACACACACACACACTTAAAGGTAAAAAAGGATATATGCAGTGTTATCTTCATTTTAGATATCAAAAGGGTTTTGCGGCTCCCAGTGTTTTGTTTTCAGTGAGAAACGGGTCCAAATGGCTCTTTGAATGTTTTGGGTTGCCTACCCCTGATATAGATGAACATCAAACATGTGAAGTGGTTTTGCTCAGACATTAATAGACATTTCAAGAAAATCTAACTGTAATCAGCAGAAATACATCGGCACCAATTATTCTATAACCTAGAACAGTGGTAGCGAACCTATGGCACATGTTCCAGAGGTGGCACTCAGAGTCCTCTCTGTGGGCACACATACCATTGCCCCAGTAGAGTTCGCCAGAGTAGCGAGCACGTGGCATTTGGAAGCGATGGGGTAAAGAATCTGGCAGTGAAAATCTTCCACCTTACGTGGGATCTGGATTTTTTTTCTCTGCTCCCCTTAGGTTTTCGCTGCCAGACTATTTAACTTGATGCAGAATTGGAAGGATCCTCATTCTGCTTCAAGTAAACTTTAAAGAGGTTTGGCAGTGAAAATCCTCCACTTTATGTGGGATCTGGATTTTTTTCGCTGCCAGATTGCATTGCCTGGCTGGCTGGCTGGCACAAAACCTCACCACTCTTCTTCTCCTTGTCCTCCCCACTCAAACGGTCCTCAGTGGCTTGGGTGCCTCGGCTTTGTCCGAGTTGAAGAAAGCAAAGGCGCAGCAGCAGGATTGCTCTCAATAAGGGGTGCACATGAGTGACCAGCGCACCCGAATCTTATTGTTTGAGAGCAATCCTGCTGCTACATCTCCACTTTCAACTCAGATGGAGCTGAGGCACCAAAGCCACTTGAGTGGGGATGATGAGGAGGAGAAGAGTGGTGAGGTTTTGTGCCAGCTGGCCGGCCAACAAGGAGAAGGTCAGGAGATGGTGGCTGGCTGCCTGGGGAGGGGGGATCATGGTTACTTGGGGGGATCTGCCAAGCCTCTTGGCAGTGGCAGCTCCCCCCACCTGGCCCATTTTCCTGGCTCCGTTACCAGCAGCAGCTCCCTCAGCGAGTGCCCCACGGCCCCCGCTGTCATGTTTCCATTGCACAGGCTTCCTGAAGCTGAGGAGAACTGCAGTTCCTGTGCTGCCAGGCTGGTCTGGTGGGTAGCATTGCCTTCTGCCTTTCCTGCTGCTGCATTGGCAGCTGATGTTGCCCTCCTGAAAGGAGGGTGCTGTGATTGGTTGGCAGCCACGCCATGAATAGGGATTGATCATCCCCTAAACCCCACTGCTGTCAAAGAAGGAGGAGGAATGGGAAGAAGAAAAGAGGGAAATTGGCCGAGCCAGCCAGGCACTGAAGCCCCACCCAAAAAAGCGGAGTCCATATGCGTGCCTTCCTCATGTTTACCCTGTGTCAGCCAGGCTCTCCATGGCATGCTGTAGCTGATTGGAGCCAGCTGGCCAGGCACCAAAGCATCGTTGAAAACAGCAGAGCCTGTGTGCATGCCTGCCTAGCCCACATCAGCCTTGCTTTCCTTGGTGCGCTGCAGCTGTTCCGAGGTGTGGAGAGCATAGCTGACGGTGAGCGCATAGCAGGCGTGCACACAGACTCCGCTGTTTTTGGTGGTGCTTCAGTGCCTGGCTGGCTGCCTCCGATCAGCTGCAGCACACCATGGAGAACCTGGCTGATATGGACAAGGCAGGTGCGCACATGGACTCCACTTTTTTTGGCAGGACTTCGATGTCCTAGGCTAACATGGCTTTGGGCAGAAATTTTTAAGAAGCAAGCTTTAATACCAGGCTTTTATTTGAATGCAAAGAAGCTTATTGGTGCAATAAATAGATTAATCTAAAAATCTCAGTCTTCCTTCTTTGCTTCTTCAGTAGAAGTTATTCAATAAAATGGAAGGTTTTATTGATTGGAAAGATTAATTCTGAAAATAGACAGGAAGATCTGCAAAATTATAGATTGGGCTATCAAACTGCCGGCCCGCAGACTGGTTGCATCATATAGATGCCACGCCCACCCCAGCTCTGGCAATGAAGAAAAAGTCGTGATATGTCATGACATATCACGTGACGTAGCAAATTTGACAATCTTGTTATAGATGGATACACTCCCTCACCCCCCCTTTTTTCCACACTCTGGGTATCACAGATATTAAGACTAGATACACATACTTGCTCACAAAAGCCCACAGATGATGTTTGCTTCCCTCTCTGTTGCAATACACAAAGATGATTAAAGAAAGGGCAATCAATTGCTGAACACTTGATTGCTCTTAAACAGGTGATACAATAGTAAGAATCAGATTCACTTTCCTAGCAGGCAAGCAGCCATTGCAGAACACACTGAATATAACTACTTTTAAATAATTCTGCAAAAAAAATTTTTTTTCATTCAGTTGTATTTGATTCTCAGAGATTGACTGAACTGCCTGCAATTTTCCTAGCAAGGGTTTTTTTCAAAATGGTTTGCCATTGCTTCCTTCCTAGGATTGGGAGAAAGTGATTGGCCCAGTCACCAGCTGACTATGTGCCTAAGACTGCACTATAATTCAGTCTCCTGGTTTCTAGTCTGATTGTAAGGACCCACTTCAACTAACCACCCAAGAAAGCAGAACTCTTGAAACAGGCATTGTCTCAAAAGGATACTTTTATTAGGGGTCAGTGACAGTAGGGAAATGAAGGTGAGATTTGGGGAAAATCCTGTGCAAACGGTATAGTTAAGCTAGCAATATTCCTCCTCCCATCAAAGTCATAATGTCCATTTGAAATTCAGCCAATCCACAGATGGTCTGATGAGTGGGTAACTGGCACAGTTGGCGCACGTCTCAAGGTCTTTTCCAGTTTTGTTTCTCTATAACCATCTCCCTGTTAAGGGAGACACATTCCTTTCTCAAGGGCATAGAGGCAGGAGGAGAGAGTAGAAAGCAAAAGTTATCCCAAAAGAGAGTAAGCTCCCCCTCCTCCCAGCAGAATGGCAGATCCCAAAAGTAGAATATATATGCAGGGAAAACAATGAGGGTTTGGGGACCTGACATATGCCCCCCCAGAAGAATGGGAAATCCACTAGAAATCAGAAAAGGAAAGAGAACAACACAAAAAATAAATGAGGTTTACCCGGATATTTAGAATGGAACCATTGTAAAAGCTTAGGGGCTCTAACATGTCTCCTATCCACCCATTTCATTCTGGGCAGAAGGGAGGTTTTTCCAAACTATCAGGTACCGTGTCACACCATAGTCTGCACCAGAGTCTAAAATATCTTTGATTTCAAAGTGTTGTTCTCCCTCAACCATGATAGGAGGTGGCACTGAGGGTGCAGGAGGTCTGAGATTTGAGGTATCCTTTGGTTTGAGCAAACTGCAGTGGAAAATAGGGTGGATTTTCCATAGATTCTTTGGCAAGTCTAGCTCAACAGTCACAGGATTGATGATGTGTTTAACTGGGAAAGGTCCTATAAACTTAGGACCTAATTTCTTTGAAGGTTGCAGGGGCTGTAAATACTTTGTAGAAAGGAACACTTGGTCTTCCACTTGATATGGCTTTTGTTCTACCATTTGTTTATCAGCTTGGGCTTTATAAGCCTCCCTGACCTTATCCAGGGCTTTCCTGACCACTTGTTTTGCAATTGTTTGATCCACTCTTACAAAATGGGGAGTTCAGGTTCTTTGGTGGGGAGTTCAGTCATGGCCACAAAAGTTTGACCATTTACTATTTGAAATGGAGTAAACCCAGTACTTGAGTGTACAGCATTATTGTAAGCCATTGGTTCTCAACCTTTCTAATGCTGTGACCCCATAATACAGTTCCTCATGTTGTGGTGACCCCCAACCATAAAATTATTTTTGTTTCTACATCGCCGGGTGCTGGGGGGCGTGGCCAAGTGGGTGTGGCCACCAAGTGGGTGTGGCCACCAAATGGGCATGGCCAAATGGGCATGACCACCAAATGGGCGTGGCAAGAAAGACAGCCCCAGCCACCATTAATGCTGTGCCGCCGCTGCATATATTTTAATGCATGTTTACCCTGCCTTTTAAATGTGGGACCAAAATTTACAGAAAGTTAGTAAATAATAAATAAGAACAGGCTGCTTTCATTTGAACCATAGATTATAGTGGGGACCTGGAGAGATTTTCTTTCAGTGAAGATAAAAGAAAGTATATACAAGAGAGGGAATATAAAGCAAAGCAGAAAGGAATAAGAAGAGTGAGAAATGGCATGGAGGTTATAGGTTTTGTGGATCAGAAATAAACAAAACAATTAAATCAGTTTTAAGAGAATAAATGGCAACAAATGGAAGATTCAAACTAGTTTTAAGGGAATAAAAGGAAATAAATGGAAGTATTAAACTACTTTAAACAATAAATGGAAGAATCAAAGCAGTTTAAAGGAAATAAATATCAGCAAACATGAATGCTTTAACCAATTTTTTGTAGCCCAGATGTGATAGCCTCCTTAGAGATTACATGCATATTTGTGCAGTTGTGCGTTAGAATAGCACAAAATGTTGGTTTCAAATAATTTTATTGTGCAATAAATGAATGAATAAATGAAGCAACTTTGATCAACCCCCCCCCGACCCTCCCATTTGCTAACAAAGTTAATAGCATGTGTGAGTCCACCCACCCTCCGCTATCAGGTTGATTTCTCTTAACCTGCCTAACCCACGGTCAAAAGCTGCAGTGGCTCCTCCTCCTCCTTTCCCCTTCCCTGCCTCAACCAGGAGGAGGTGGGCAGCGCTTGGCACCAGAGCCTTGGCTAAGGTGATGGCTGTACTTCAGGGCTTTTCAACCTTTTCACCCATTGTACTACTTTTCGGATAAGGCAATATCCGAGTACCAACACTCGCCCAGCAAGGTATCAAAAATTTGACCAAAAAAAGAGGAAAAAATGAGAAAGTACAGGTAGTCCTCGACTTATAACAATTCACTTTGTGACTGTTTGAAGTTATAAGCGAATTATGACCATTTTTCACACTTATGACTATTGCAGCATCCCCAGGGTCTTGTGATTTACATTTGGATTGCTTGATAACTGATTCATACTTATCATGTTCACAGTGTCCCAGGGTCATGTGATCAATGGTGGGGGACGTGGCCAGCTGATCACTCAGGTTGCAAGGTGCCTGTGGGGGGAATCCATGGGTCTCTGGTGGAGGAGGATGCGACTGGGATGGGTGCTTGCCTTCCTTCCCTCCCATTGTCCCTTTCTTCCCTCTTTCCTTCCTTTCTTTCACCTCCCTTTGTCCCTTCCTCCTTCCTTCACTTTCCCATTGTCCCTTCCTTCCTTCTTTCCTTCCCCTCCCTTTGTCCCTTCCTCCTTCCCTCCCTTTCCCATTGTCCCTCCCTTCCTTCTTTCCTTCCTTTCCTTCACCTCCCTTTGTCCCTTCCTCATTCCCTCCCTTTCCCATTGTCCCTTCTTTCTTTCCTTTCCTTCACTTCCCTTTGTCCCTTCCTTCCCTCCCTTTCCCATTGTCCCTTCTTTCCTTCCTTTCCTTCTCTCCCATTGTCCCTTCCTTCTTTCTTTCCTTTCCTTCACCTCCCTCTTTATCCCTCCTTCCCTCCCATTGTCCCTTCCTTCTTTCCTTCACCTCCCCCTTTGTTCCTTCCTCCTTCCCCCCCTCTTTCCCACTATCCCTTCCTTCTTTCCTTCACCTCCCTCTTTGTCCCTTCCTCCTTCCCTCTCTCTCTCCCTGTCAAGCCCCCGTGGGCTCGACATGAACTGGTGGGGGGAGGAGTTGAGGATGACGTGCAGGGTGGCAAAGGAGACCAGCGCCCAGCTCCGTTCTATCTGGCAGCTTGGATGCGTCCCGACCAACAGCTGAGCAGCTCCTACTCTTAGCCCCGAACAGCTGATGAGTGGGAGGCCGAAGCAGGAAGCCTAGGGCTGAGGGAGCGGCCTGAAGCTGAAAGGCTGTTTCTCGGCCGTCGAACAGCTGATAAATGTGAGGCCTGGAGCACAGCCGAAGGACGCTCATGGGACTGGAAGGCTGCAGCACTGCAGCTCCCATTGTCCCTTCCTCCCTCTCTTTCTTCCTTCCTTCGTCCTGTGTTATGCTGCCCAGATCCCAGCCTGGTTTTTACAGGCAGCAACACATCACGGCCCTGCCTGTGCACACACAGAGGCAGAGGAGAGCACACAGGCAGGGTGGGGCATAAAAGTAGAGGGCCCCAACGGCGAGAGTAACGCAGCTCTCTGACTCTCTGCTTCAGAGGAAAAATGCAGGGGAAAAAGACTGGGAGAAGTAGCTGGTTCCTACCGTATGTGCCCAAAAACGGGAGGTGAACCAGCCACTTCTCCCAGTCTTTTTTCCTCGCATTTTTCCTCTGAAGCAAAGAGTCAGAGAGCTGCATCACTCTCGCTGTTTGGGCCCTCTACTTTTACGCTCCGGGAGCAGCTTCGGTCCATCTCTCCGCTGCTGCGCCTGCTGCTGGGAAAAATACCCTGGTAGGAGCTGCCTTTGCCCGAAGGCTGGGAGGAAACTCGCGACTACGACATAGACCATGCCACCCAAACCACCAGCTGGGTTGACCCACGAGAGAGGTGAGGAAGGATGGACCAGAGGAGGCCGAGCCAGTCGGCTGGGGAGGAGCCTGCGCTCTAAGGGCGACAGGTGCCTGGAGCAGGTTGTGCCTTGGTAGGGATAGGAATGGAACAACTTGGCCATGGAAAGTACGTGGGCCCGGGAACGGGTGTGCGTGTTTGTCCGCTCATCAGGTCGCTCTCTCCCTCCCCCTAGTATTGTTCCTGGCAGGTCAGGAGGGTTTGAGAGCGATCTCTGAAGATTTGGGCCAGTATTAGGCAGGCGGAGAGGGCGCGGGGCGGGCAGCACGAGGGGAAGCCAGCTGCAAATTTACAGGAAATGCCGGTGGCCATGGGGTGTTTTCTAGCTGCTGGTCCGGGCTCTTTGGCCTCGGCTTTCCCCAGTGGCCCCCGGCTTGTCCGCTGCGATCAGTGGCAGGCGGAGAGGGCTCAGGGCGGCCTGCATGAGGGGAGGCCAGCTGCAAAATTACAAGAAGGCGGCCGTGGGGTGTATTTTAGCAGCTGGGCCAGCTGTGAAATTGCAGGAAATGTGGGCAGGGTGTTCTTTGGCTGCTGGGGTGTCCGGTGGCCAAGCAGAGGAAGCTCAGCGGCAGGCCAGAGACAAAACTTACTGCTTTTGCTTGTTCTCTCTTTTGCTTCCTGCTGCTTGTTCTCTCTCACTTCCTGCTGCTTGTTCTCTGTCTCGCTTTCTACCACATTTTCCAAAACCAAAACTTTCTTAGTTTATATTGGCTTTCGAATGCCAATAGAATAGAGTCTCTTGAATAGAGTCTACTCTATTGGCTTTCAAAAGCCAATAGAATAAGAGGGAATAGCACAGCTAAGGAAAAGGGGAAAAAATGGTGGACTGCGTTGTTTGGTGACCCCCGTGAAATGGTCATTCGACCCCAAATGGGGTTGCGACCCACAGGTTGAGAACTGCTGTTGTAAGCAACCTCAGCAAACAATAGCAGGTCAGACCAATTGTCTTTTTGATAATTAATAAAACATCTCTGGTATTGTTCTAGAACTGAGTTAAGCCTCTCTGTCCCCTCATTCGTTTGAGGATGGTGGGAAGATGATAGTCCTTGACTAGAACCCATCAAGTCCAGAAAAGTTTTCCAGAACTTAGAAGTGAATTGAACCTCCCAGTCTGAAATTATACATTGTGGAGCCCCATGAAATTGATATATGTTTTGCACAAAGAGTTTAGCTAAAGTTTTTGCAGTTGGAATCTTGGGGCATAGAATGAAAGGAACTTGTCTGGAGAACAAATCTGTTACAACCCAAATCACAGTGTTTCCATTACTTTCAGGTAATTCTACAATGAAATCCATAGAAATCTCTCTCCAGGGTGCTGACAGACTGGCTACCGGCTGCAGCAGTTCTGGAGATTTCCCTTGCCACCTTTTGGCTGCAGTGCATGTGGGGCAGCTGGCCACATAGCTTTTTATGTCCTTTTCAATGCAGGCCACCAAAATTGTCTCTTAATAAGATGTAATGTCTTTACAAAACTAAAGTGTCCAGCAGTTTTCAAATCATGTCCTGCTTGCATCATTTTAAGTCTCAATGCTGCTGGAACATAGAGTTTCTCCCCAATCCATGCTAAACCATCTTTTAGCGCACATAGGTTATTATGGTTATGAAACCATTCATCTGTTTCTAAGGCAGTTTTAAATTCCTGTAATAAAGTCTTTCCAATGGCACCCACTGGTTTTGATTAGGCCCTGGTGATTACAGGGGCTGCTAGTTGATGAGGATGCAGAAATTGTTTGGTTACCTCTGCTTTCTTGCTGTTATACTGTGGTAGCCTGGATAATGCATCAGCTAAAAAATTCTTTCCCCCAGGGAGGTAGTGAATTGTAAAATTAAAATGATGAAAATGCTGGGACCACCTTGCCTGCTTAGGGCAGAGTTTTCTGGGTGTTTTCATGGCTTCAAGGTTCTTATGGTCTGTCCATACTTGGAATGGTATTTTGTTTCCTTCTAGGACAGCGGTTCTCAACCTGTGGGTCGCGACCCTTTGGGGGTCGAACGACCGTTTCACAGGGGTCGCTATAAGACCATTGGAAAACACATATTTCTGATGTTCTTAGGAACTGAGACACCGCTCTGCATCTGTCTCTGCATGGCCTCCTCCACCATTTGCAGAGAGAGAGGGGGGGCACTTTTGCTTCCCTTCTCTCTCTCTCTGTCAGGCGGACTTACCTCTCCTGATTGGTCCTGTGCCTGGGTGTCCCACCCCCTGGGAGAAGTGCGGCCAAGGCCTCGTGGCCTTGGAGCCACCCGGGGAAGCCCTGGGATCCCTGTTGGGAGCGGCCTGCTGGAGGCTCCACTGAGGGGGCCAGCCCTCCTGCAAGCTGCAGCCCAAGGGAGACCAGCCCCTGCGATCCCCAGCCAGCCCAACCATTGGACCCGCTGGCCAGGAAGGCGCACTGGAGTCCAGGCTGCCAGGAAGGAAGAAGGAGATTCAGCAAAGGTAGGAGAGAAGAGCCGCCTCCTGGGGCCCAGTGCTGGTGACGACTTCCTTGCCATCCTCTTCCTCCTCCCCTTCTTCCTCCTACTACCCCCAAGGAGGTTCAGGCAGGTGCCGGGGCAAGAGGGGTGCCTGGGGGGGAGCAGCCAGGCTGGACGAGGGGCTGGCAGGCCGCATGGCATCAGCCCCTACTGCGGCTCTATTGGATGGGCGGAGGGTGAGGACAGGCAGCGGGGGGGGTCCGCGGGGACGGCGGCAGTGGTTTTCTCGCCTTTCTCCTCTCCTTCCTCCTGTTGCCCCCAAGGCAGCTCAGGCGGGTGCCGGGAGGAAGAGGGGTGCCTGGGGGGGAGCAGCTGGTCTGGTGGGCCACATGGCACCAGCCCCCACCGTGGCTCCATTGATGGACGGAGGACCAGGCTGGGCAGTGTGGGGGTGGCGGGGATCCCCGATGATGCAGCAACAGCCGCCGCTGTCGCCATCCCCACCACTGGTCCTCCATCCATCAATGGAGCTGCAGTGGGGGCTGTGCTGTGTGGCCTGCCAGCCCCTCTGCCAGCCTAGCTGCTCCCCCCAGGCAACCCACTTCGTCCCAGCTCCTGCCTGAGCCGCTTTGGGGGCAGCAGGAGGAAGGAGAGGAAAAGGGCGAGAAAACTGCTGCTGTTGCTGCCAGCTGATCTGAGCTGTGGCGCCAAGCTGGTCTCCATGCCTCCTGGTTGCCCGTCCACCGTCCGCCCCCGGCCACCCTCTGCACCATGCGGGAGTATCCCCTGTGCCACCCAGCCCATCTCTCTCGCCATCAAAGGCCGCCTCGGCTCTCTGGCGCCTGGCATGGCCGTGGGGCTGCAAGCCAGGAGCGGCTCCTTCCTGGCTTGCCAGGCTCTGGGCCTTGAAAGTGGCCAGGGGGGCAGGAAGAGGGCAAGGTGGCGGTGATGCCCGCATGTGCATCAGAGGCCAGCCGGCCGGGCCGGGAGGGGAGAAGCGGCGCCTTCTGAGCGGGAGCTGGCGCTCCGGCCGCACCCATCTCATGTGCGATGGGCTGCGTGGCATGGAAAGGGGCTCCTGTGACCCCACCACTGCGATGGCTGGAGGGGCGGGCAGGTCCCGGGGGCAGCTGGGAGAGGGCAAGAGGTGCCAGGATGAGGATAGGGGGCTCCAGATTGGTGGGTGTGAGAGGGCGGCCGGCAGCTCCGAAGCGTGCGGATCCTCTGCATGACTTCTGAGGCCCCAGAGGTGCAGCCGCTTGGCTCTCCAACAGGCTCTCTACCAGAGCCTCCCCCCTCCCCTGGCAATTGTGTGGAGCTGCTTGTATGTCCTTGGCAGCGCCTCCCCCCTTCAATCTCCTTCCTTCTCCATCTCCTTCCTTTCCCCTTCAATCTTTCTTCCTTCCATCTCCATCCCTTCCTCTTCAATCTCTCCTTCCTTCCTTCCTTCCTTCCTTCCTTCCTTCCTTCCTTCCTTCCTTTCTTTTTTCCTTCCTTCCTTCCTTTCTTCCTTCCTTCCCCCTTCAATCTCCTTCCTTCTCCATCTCCTTCTTTTCCCCTTCAATCTTCCTTCCTTCCTTCCATCTCCATCCCTTCCCCTTCAATCTCTCTCTCTCTCCTTCCTTCCTTCTTTCCTTCCCCCTTCAATCTCCTTCCTTCTCCATCTCCTTCCTTTCCCCTTCAATCTTCCTTCCTTCCTTCCTTCCATCTCCATCCCTTCCCCTTCAATCTCTCTCTCTCCTTCCTTCCTTCCTTCCTTCCTTCCTTCCTTCCTTCCTTCCTTCCTTCCTTCCTTCCCCTTCCTTCCCTCCCAACATTTTTGAGCAAGGAAGAGTAAGCTTCTCCATCGAGCATTGCTATATTTTTTTTGTGATTAATCACTATGCTTTAATTATGTTCAATTCGTAACAATGAAAATACACCCTGCAGATCAGATATTTACATTACGATTCATAGCAGTAGCAAAATTACAGTTATGAAGTAGCAATGAAAATAATTTTATGGTTGGGGGTCACCACAACATGAGGAACTGTATTAAGGGGTTGCGGCATTAGGCAGGTTGAGAACCACTGTTCTAGGAAATGTCTCCAAGTTAGTAAAGCTCCCCATACAACATATGCCTCTTTCTCCCAAGCTGCCCATTTCTGCTCAGTCTCAGTTTCCTCGATGTGTAAGCACAGGACTGTAATTGTCCTTCTTTATTTCTCGGCAGCAAAACCACTCCCACAGCTATATCACTGGCATCAGACTGAATGATAAATGGTTGGTCTGGGTCCAGATGTTTTAAAACTGGCTCCATAGAAAACAGTCTTTTAAGTTCTCAAAAGTCACTTGGCATTCTCCTGTCCATTTCAGCAGTTGACTGGCCTTTAGCTTATTCCCCCCCCCCGGTCTTTAACAGGTTTGTAATTGGGAGGGCAATCTGTGCAAAAGATGGGATGAATTGTCTGTAGAAATTTGCAAATCCTAGGAAACTTTGGAGTTGTTTCCTGGTTTTCGGGAGTGCCCAGTCTACGACTGCCCTCACTTTCTCTGGTTCCATCTCTATCCCTTCATATGATATGCGATAATCAATACGATCTTTGTGAAATTCACATTTTGATAGTTTGGCATACAGTTTGGCAGAGCACAGTTTTTTCAGTACTGCTCTGACTAGCTTAATGTGCTCATCTTTTGTTTTGGTATAAATAAGGATTTGTTGTTGTTAATTGCAAAGTCGTGTCCGACCCATCGCAACCCCATGGACAACGTTCCTCCAGGTCTTCCTGTCCTCTACCATCTTCTGGAGTCCATTTAAGCTCATGCCTACTGCTTCAGTGACTCCATCCAGCCACCTCATTCTCTGTCATCCCATTCTTCTATTGCCTCAATCTTTCCCAGCATTAGGCCCTTCTCCAGTGAGTCCTTCCTTCTCATTAGTGGCCAAAGTATTTGAGTTTCAACTTTAGGATCTGGCCTTCTAAAGAGCAGTCGGGGTTGATCTCTTCTAGGACTGACTGGTTTGAACGCCTTGCAGTCCAAGGGACTCGCAGGAGTCTTCTCCAGCACCATAGTTCAAAGGCCTCAATTCTTTTGCGCTCAGCCTTTCTTATGGTCCAACTTTCACAGCCATACATTGCAACTGGAAAACCATGGCCTGGACTATACGCACTTTTGTTGGCAGGGTGATGTCTCTGCTTTTTAGTATGCTGTCTAGATTTGCCATAGCTTTCCTCCCAAGGAGCAAGCGTCTTTTAATTTCTTGGCTGCAGTCCCCACCTGAGGTGATCTTGGAGCCCAGAAAAATAAAATCTGTCACTACCTTCATTTCTTCCCCATCTATTTGCCAGGAATTGAGAGGGCCGGATGCCATGATTTTGGTTTTCTTAATGTTGAGTTTCAAGCCAACTTTTACACTCTCCTTCTTCACCCGCATCAAGAGGCTCTTTAGTTCCTCTTCACTTTCTGCCATCAGAGTGGTATCATCTGCATATCTTAGGTTGTTGATATTTCTCCCGGCAATCTTAATTTCAACTTTTGATTCATCTAGCCCTGCCTTTCTCATGATGTGCTCTGCATATAAGTTAAATAGGCAGGGCGACAGAATACAGCCTTGCCGGACTCCTTTCCCAATTTTGAACCAATCAGTGGTTCCGTGTCCAGTTCTCACTGTTGCTTCTTGACCCTCATATAGGTTTCTCAAGAGACAAATGAGATGGTCTGGTACTCCCATCTCTTTAAGGACTTGCCACAATTTGTTGTGATCCACACAATCAAAGGCTTTTGCATAGTCAATGAAGCAGAAGTAGATGTTTTTTCTGGAACTCCCTAGCTTTCTCCATGATCCAGCGTATGTTGGCAATTTGATCTCTAGTTCCTCTGCCTCTTCGAAATCCTGCCTGTACTTCTGGTAGTTCTCGATCCACATACTGCTGGAGTCTAGCTTGTAGGATTTTAACCATAACTTTACTAGCATGTGAAATTAGTGCAATGGTGCGATAGTTTGAACATTCTTTGGCATTGCCTTTCTTTGGAATTGGAATGTAAACTGACTTTTTCCAATCCTGTGGCCACTGTTGAGTTTTCCAAATTTGCTGGCAAATTGAATGTAGCACTTTTACTGCATCGTCTTTTAAGATTTTGAATAGCTCAGCTGGAATACTGTCACCTCCACTAGCTTTGTTGTTGCTCAGATTTTCTAAGGCCCATTTCACTTCACATTCTAGGATGTCTGGTTCGAGGTCAGTGACCATCTCATTGTGGTTATCTGGGATGTTAAGCTCATTCTTGTATAGTTCTTCTGTGTAGTTTTGCCATCTCTTCTTAATCTCTTCTGCCTCTGTTAGGTCTCTGCCATTTTGGTCCTTTATCATGCCCATCTTTGCATGAAACGTTCCCTTCATATCTCCAATTTTCTTGAAGAGATCTCTGGTCCTCCCTATTCTGTTGTTTTCTTCTATTTCTTTGCACTGTTCATTTAAGAAGGCATTCTTATCTCTTCTAGCTACTCTCTGGAATTCTGCATTCAATTGGGTGTATCTTTCTCTTTCTCCTTTGCCTTTCGCTTCCCTTCTTTCCTCAGCTATTTGCAAAGCTTCCTCAGACAGCCATTTTGCTTTCTTGCATTTCTTTTTCTTTGGGATGGTTTTAGTTGCTACCTCTTGTACAATGTTGCGAACTTCCATCCATAGTTCTTCAGGCACTCTGTCTATCAGATCCAGTTCCTTAAATCTATTTGTCACCTCTACTGTATATTCATCAGGAATATGATTTAGTTCATACCTGAGTGGCCTAGTGCTTTTCCCTACTTTTTTCAATTTAAGCCTAAATTTTGCAACGAGAAGCTCATGATCTGAGCCACAGTCAGCTCCTGGTCTTGTTTTTACTGACTGTATAGAGCTTCTCCATCTTTGGCTGCAGAGCACATAGTCAATCTGATTTCTATGTTAACCGTCTGGTGATGTCCATGTATAGAGCCGTCTCTTGGGTTGTTGGAAAAGAGTGTTTGTTATGACCATCGTATTCTCTTGACAAAATTCTATTAGCCTGTGCCCTGCTTCATTTTGTACTCCAAGTCCAAACTTGCCTGTTATTCCGGTTATCTTTTGGCTTCCTACCTTAGCATTCCAATCCCCCATGATGATAAGGACATCATTTTTGGTGTTAATTCTATAAGGTGCTGTAGGGCTTCATAGAACCAGTCAATTTCATCCTCTTCAGCACCAGTGGTTGGAGCATAGATTTGGACTACTGTGATATTGAATGGTTTGCCTTGGATTCGAATAGAGATCATTCTGTCATTTTGAGGATTGTATCCCAGTATTGCTTTTCCTATTCTTTTATTGACTATGAAGGCTACTCCATTTCTTCTGAGGGATTCTTGCCCACAGTAGTATACCTGATAGTCATCTGAGTTAAATTCACCCATTCCTGTCCATTTTAGTTCGCTGATTCCTAAGATGTCGATGTTCAGTCTTGTCATCTCTTTTTTGACTACGTCTAGCTTGCCTTGATTCATGGATCTTACATTCCAGGTTCCTATGGAGAAAAAATCTTTACAGCATTGGACTTTCCTTTCACCACCAGATATATCCACAGCTGAGCGTCCTTTCGGCTTTGGCCCAGTCGCTTCATTCTTTCTGGCGCTACTAGTACTAGCCCTCTGCTCTTCCCCAGTAGCATATTGGACACCTTCCGACCTGAGGGGCTCATCTTCCAGCGTCATATCTTTTTGCCTTTTAGTACTGTCCATGGGGTTTTCATGGCAAAGATACTGGAGTGGTTTGCCATTTCCTTCTCCAGTGGATCACATTTTGTCAGAACTCTCTGCTATAACCTGTCCGTCTTGGGTGGCCATGCACGGCATAGCTTATAACTTCATTGAGTTACGCAAGCCCCTTCGCCACGACAAGGCAGTAATCCATAAAGGGGATAAATAAGGTTATGTCCAGATAAACTAGGACCCCCTTATACAAGTGATCATATAGGACTTTGTTGATCAGTTGCATGAATACTGCAGGGGCTCCTGTAACCCAAATGGGAGAACTTTAAATTGGAAGCAACACAATGGGCAACCCAAAGCAGTTTTGTACTCATCTCCTTTCTTTATTCTTATGCAATAATAAGCCTCTTTTAAGTCCAGTTTTGAGAATTTCTTTCCTTTTGATAGGTGTGCTGACATGTCTTTCATTAAAGGTGATGGATACAAGTTTTCCACACACACAGTGTTTAGGCTCCTGTAATCAATGCAGAGACAAAGAGAGCCATCTTTCTTCTCTCTGAATAACACAGGGGCTGCTACCTGGGGTCTAGCTAGCTTGATAAACCCCTGCTCTAAGTTCTTTTTGATAAATTTTTCCAGTTCATTCAACTCCCTAGGAGTCATCGAGTACATTTTTGGTTTTGGCAATTTCACTCCTGGGATGATTTCACTTGTACAGTCTGTGGGCCAGTGAGGGGTGAATTTGTCTTCCCTCTGCTCACTGAAGGCTTCAGCCAAATCTCAGTATTCCATTGGGAGGCTTTGCAAGTCTGACTCACTGAGAGCGGAGGCAAAATCACAATGTAATCCACATCTCCCACCATTTTCTTTAGTAACAGGCGGGGCTTCTCCCTGTAGGAATCTCTGTTGCCCTTTCCTCCAGTTGATCATGGGGTTCTACTTCATTAGCCAAGCAGTCCCAGAACTAATGGCCACTCCATTCCCGGGGCCTCTATGTGGCCACCCAGGTCAATGTATAAGAGTCTGGTGGTAAAACTGGCAGGCACCCCTCCTGAACCATCCAGTTGGCAAAAAGTAATTGGAGTCTTAAGCTTCCTGAGAGGGATCCCTATTTTCCCCACTAGTTCTGGGCTAATCATGCACCGGATACACTCCGAGTCCAGCAAGGCTGCTAATTTCACTGTCCTCACAGTGCTGGGTATGGAAAGTTCTAGGGATCAATTGCTATGGGGTCAATTGGCCCACTCACCAATGGGTCATCCTCGTAGTTGTCCTCTGCTGCCCTGGATCATTGTAGCATTGAGTTGGAGCTCAACCTTCTTGATTGCAATCCCAGGGGAGCTCTATGACTTCCTTGGATCTCATTGCAGTCTCCCTGGGGCACGATGGGATCCTCAGGGGTCTACCAGCAAGTAGACAATCCCCTCTCTTCACAGGTGTCTTACTGCAGCAATCCACGGCTCGACATCCCTCTTTGCCACATTTGAAACAGGCGGTGCAGCGAGGTGGGGAAGGCAAAGCTCATGCAGTCTCCCCTTACTTCTTGATCTGCTGCTTGAAGCTTGGTCTCACTAGGCAATGCAGATCTTGCATTGCTCAATCTCCACTTCCTCAGCTAGTAGGCACCAGTCATACAGCCGCCCTGGGGCTCCACAGGCTATGCAGGCATTATACAGCTCTTCATTGAGTCCATCCTGGAAACAGCTTACCAGGATGTCCTCTGGCCAGTGCAGGTAACTGGCCAACTCTCTGAACTCCTCAGTATACTCAGCAACTGGTCTCCTTCCTTGCTTCACTGTCTTAATCTGTTCCCGGGTTTTCTTATCGGCTATCCGGTCTTCAAAATGCCTGTGGAGTGCAGCCATAAATCAACTGAAGTTTCTCAATTCGGGTGTGTTGCAATTATACAATTATACAGGGTCACCATCCAGTCAGCTGCTCCACCTTCCAGAGCCAGGGTGACCACATAAACTTTCTCGACATTGGTAGGCAGTGTTCTCCCATAGATTTGCATGTAGGTGAATACTTGTGCCAGGAAATCCTCCCACCAAAATCATAATGTCTATTTGAAATCCAGCCAATCCACAGGTGGTCTGATGAGTGGGTAACTGGTACAGTTGGCATGCATCTCAAGGTCTTGTCCAGTTTTGTTTCTCTGTAACCATCTCCCTGATAAGGGAGACACATTCCTTTCTCAAGGGGATAAAGGCAGGAGGAGAGAGTAGAAAGTGAAAGTTACCCCAAGTGAGAGTAAGCTCCCCCTCCTCCCAGCAGAATGGCAGGCCCCAAAAGTAGAATATATATGCAGGGAAAATGATGAGGGTTTGGGGACCTGGCATAGATACCTTATGCATCCCACCAAGATAGCTCTGACCACACAAATACATAATATTTAAATTAACAGAGTAACTTATGACTAAATTAGCCAGAGGTAAGAACTGCATGCTACACACAGGGAAATTATATATTGCCTTCCTGATCAATATAATACAGAGTGTTGGTGGCTATCATTGTCTCTCTGAGTATGGGAATTTTGTCCAGCTAGCCAAATATTTTGTTATGTTTCTATATTGTTCAATTTCCTCAATGACAATTGCACAAAGAATTGTTTCTTTAATTTTTAACGAACTATTACAAAAGCAAAAATAAGGTTTAAAAAAAGGTATGTTCATACATACTATTGCTGCTATTCCGATTGTCTGGTCTTGTTATCCTGTTGTATTGATAAAACAGCATAGCTTATTTCTAACAATGCTAAGTACACTTAGTTATGCAACAACTGTCTTAAATGTGAAAGGTGAGTCAAACGACTTATTTATCCATTTGGTGGGCTGGTCCTAAAAACAACTATTTAAATGATGTAGTCTTTTAACTAGATGGGAAAGGCTGATAAGTGATATGCAAATATTCTACCGTATTTTCTGGTGTATAGGCCGACTGGGCGTATAAGACAATCCCCGACTTTGGAGAAGATTTGCATGGTTAGAAAGTCGTCTTATATGCTGGAAAATATGGTATTTTCCGGTGTATAAGATGACTGGGCATATAAGACAACTCCCGACTTTGGAGAAGATTTGCATGGTTTAGAAAGTCGTCTTATATGCCGGAAAATACGGTACTTTAAAAAATCCTCCTAGAAGTAATTTTATTGTTGCATCTAAACTTTTCTGTTTTGTAGTTTTATTACCCTTAATCTGTGTTACTTATATCTGAAAAACTTAGAGTAAATTGACTAATTTTTAAAAGGAGATAAATAAATCTCTACCCATGCCAAATTTGAGCTGTTAAGAAAGTATCCTGTTATAGTTGTCAGAGTGGATGTGACCAGTCACATACTTCTTTTTAATTTAGTATCACTTCAAATTCTTTCTTGTCTCACTCATACATCCTTATTTATGTAAGAAAGTGTGGCTAGGTACTATAAAGAAAGGTGGCTCTCTAAGAAACCATGGCTCTGGTTGTGGGTCCATCTGTTATTGTATTCTACACTCGACTCTTTATTTGCTTATTTTTTAAATTTAGAACTACCCAACTATCCAACTCCATTAGTATTCTAGGCAGCATACAATGTTAAGTTTAGACTGAAAGTAGGTGGCAGGAATAAAAGTATGTTTGCTGTCTTGAGTGGAACACACACACACACATAAAAAGCAGGATAACCATCTAATAATAATAATTTAAGGGTAGACATAATTATCAGCACATAAGACTATACTATACCATGTACATATAACCCAGAAAAGTCAAACATCAAATCGAGTATTGCTCCTACCAAATTTCCCTGAAAATAAGACCTGGTCTTATATTTTTTTTGCCTCAAAAAGAGGCACTAGAACTTATTTTCAGGGGATGTCTTACCTTAGAACCACCACTGCCAGGCCTCCCACGCCCCAACACTTGTTGTGCTGTTGCTTGACTTCTTCAGCAGCCACTTGCCACCACTTGTGGCCGTACCCCATGTGGCACATTGCGCCAGTGCTGCCAGTTGCAGCAGGAAACTGCATGGTGCTTCACCCCATGCTGCCAGTCACAGTAGGATACCATGTGGTGCTTCGGGTTATTTTCAGGACACTGCATGGTGCTTTGGGCCATTGCTGCCACTTGTGGCAGGATGCCACATGGTGCCCTGGGCCATTTGCAGAAGGCCACATGATGTTTTGGTAGCAATGGCCTGAAGCACGCACGGCATCCTGCCGAGACTAGTGGCAATGGTGTGAAGCACCATGCAGCCTCCTGCAAATGGCCCAAAGCACCACACAGTCTCTTGCCACAACCAGCAGCAGTGGCCCGAAGCACAATGTGGTCTCCTGCTATAAGGAGTGGCAATGGCCTGAAGCTCCGTGTGGCATCCTGCTGCAATCAGTGGCAATGGTCTGAAGCACCATGCAGCCTCCTGCCACGAGGAGTGGCAATGGCCCAAAGGGCTGCATGACATCCTGCCATGACCAGTGGCATCACTGTGAAGCACCATGCGGCCTCCTACAAATGGCCCGAGGCACCTATACTATAGCTATGTATTTGTTTTTTGTTTTATATTTTGTTTTACCTAAATGTAGAAACTTACTTTTTTCACCATTAAATTTCATTTTGTTAGAGTGCCCAATGTTCAAATCTGTCAATATCCTTCTGTATCTTAAGCCTATCCTCTGGAGTGTTGACTACTCCTACCTGCTCAGTGTCATCTGCAAATTTGATGAGTTCCCCATCTATCCACTCATCCAAATCGTTGATGAAGATGTTGAAGAGCACTGGGCCCAAAACAGAGCCTTGGGGTATCCCCCTGCAAAGTTATATGTGTTCCCAATAAAGGGACACCCTACATTTGATTTCTAGGAAGTGTGTCAGCTGCAAATTTATAGCAAGGTTGGAGAACATAGTGCTAAGAAAAAATATCCCTCCAACTCAAATTATAACTTGAAAACATGGGGCTATATATCATAATCTTGATGGACTATGTACATTGAACAATTTATTGCTGGCCAATGATAAAGCGATTCAGACTGCTACCTTCTGGGATTCAAATGCTATATATTGTAAAAATTCTTAGGGACCTTCTCAAGGATTAATATAGAAGTGAGAGCTAACAAGTTCTGTCCCAGTTCTGTGGAGAAAGAAATACAAAACTTTTACCCAACAGAGGCATTTTACTGCCCATGGATGTGAATAGCCTGCATTGTGCTTTATAATATAGATATTAAGGTTAATCTGGAATCACCACAGGCCCCCAAAACAAATACTCAAATATATAACACATGTGGAAAAAACATGATTCTACTAAGACAATGATGTCAGCTGTACATTCAATAACAGGACTTTAGATGGTTTCACGGGTTCTCTCAAAGAGCACAGTTCAGAGAGAAAGTCCTCCATAACACACAATGTCCTAAAAAGAAAAAATAAACAAAGTTTGGAATATAAACTTCTATCCAATCATTTGGCTCTATTAAACCAGGCATGTCAAACTGCCAGCCCGTGGGCTGGATGTGTCATGCTGAAACCACGCCCACCCCATTGCCGGCAACAGGGAAAAAGTCCTGATACATTGCGCGATGTCACATGACGTCGCAAGTATGACATGCCTGTATTAAACAGTAGCTGTAGACCTAAGGTGTCTATCATAGGTTGAGCAGTCCAGACAGAGTCAGGTGGATCTGCAGCCTTCAGTCTGGAATGATGAAGTCAGATTCTGGACCGAAACACTCGGGTAGATGGACAGTAGCACTTGAAAAAAATCGTGTCTACATTCTCACATAGACCCAGGCTAGTCCAATTCAACAGGTTTATCTTCCTGCAAATATTTAGCAAGAAAAAAATTCATAGCAGACAACTGTTCCACACAAAAATACTGAATATGATGTTCAATTTAGTTGGATCATTAACTAAGTAAAAATCAAGAGAAAAATCAAGAGCAGCAAACAAGTGCACTATGTAATGTAAGACATTTTTGTCTCCAACTGACAAATCCTGTATGGCTGGACATAGTCTCATTAAAAAACCAAAACAAAAACCTGAGACCTAGTCTTGTCCACTCCATAGAAAGTATATATGCTGTTAGATGAATTGGGAGCACCAAGTTCATTACTAACAGTTCTGAAAGGACACCAACCTGTGCTGCTGGGGAAAAAAAGAAAAGTACCATAGGATGGAGCACCTTGTCTTCTAAACTATCACTTCAAAATTGGTGTGTCCCAGTCTTCACACACACACACAAACCAAAAGACATAAATGAAAAAATAAAATAAAAAGAGCAACTTCAGTAAGAAACAAACAACCTTAATCCAATGAAATATATATGGGTACTCAAGTAAGCCATTGAGTTATTGTAAAGGCTAAGGTTATGTACCAAACTTTAGTATTAATTCTCTGCTTTTAATAAAAATTAGAGCAGATTTATGAATGGAATTAAGGTCTCTTTAGGTTAAAAACATTTGCAAATCTAAGCAAAACATTTCTAGTCATTTCCTTTGGTTGATATAGGCTTAATTAAGTATTTTGAAATTTAAAATTCAAAAATTTCCAGAAAAAAAATCTAAATTGTATTCCGATGTCAAATTTTGTTTTTTTTTTATTTTTTATGTCCCATCTGTTTGCAAATAACATTACTTCTGGCTCAACTAAGACTTCCTTTATCTATTAATACAATTATCACTACTGCCTCCTTGCCCCCCCCCCACTTCTGAGTTAAACACTAAATACTTACCTACTTCTTCCAACTGCCTTATTGCAAAACTGACTTTCCTTAAACTTTTTATAAGTGGATTCCACTCCCTGGGAGATGGGCATCCCAGTTGATTTTCTAATTTATATTGCAGTGATCAGAACAGAAAAATATATTTTTCCTTTAAAAAAAATGTGAGGGAAAAGCAGATATCAGATGTCTTGGTCCATCCCCCTTTCTCAGACAAGCAGGAAAGAAAAATGGTTAAAAGGAACAGAAAAACCACACACCCCCTTCCTGCTTCTCTGCTCTTCCAAGGTAGAAAGTCCTTGAGTAAAAGAAAGAAAAGCAACAACCAGTGAAAGAGAAGAGAGGAAAAAAATGTTTAAAAGACTACAGATACCCTTTTTCTATTCAGCATTCTTTTAACAAAATAATTTTCTCCCTCTCTCTTCAGTAAATCACTTGCATTTTGCCATGAATTTCTCTCCCACATCTTTCATGGGACCCTTTTCATTTCTTTTTTTCCATTTCCTTACAAACACTCACTATTGCCCTCCCACTTACTCCACAATAAAAATCTGCAACTTACTGTTTCTTTGTAAAAAAGGAAATCAAATAGCTAGCCCCTTTCACAGTATGTATTTAATACCAGCATATTCACACATTTGTCCTCCATTCAAACTTCTTGCACGAACAATTCCACATACAAATGATCCGTTCCATGCTTTCTTCAGACAAACCAATCATTATTATTGTTTCAGGGAGCTTTTCACAAGTCAATGAGCTCCAATTTTTCAAATATTTTTTCAAAGATAAGGTCTTTTTGTTTATTGTTATTAGAAGATCTTGCCTGTTGTCGTGACGTTCAGGCTTTGATTAAACAAAGAGCAGCTGTAACAAAAGAAAAGAAAACGTTGTGGGCTATCTACAAAGTAAGAACTATAAAACTTAAAAAAACCTGACCTTCCTGGATTATAAATATTTTTTAAATTGCGCCTTTAAAGTGATTGGCAGAGAAAAGATTTTTGGTCATTATGGAGCATCAAAGATCTGCAGAAAGAATATACCAAGAAAAAATAAATACTTACCAGGAGGAAATGTATGTTCTATTACCATAAATGCAAATGATATTAACTTCAAACCATGAGGAAATTAATAATGAATTTGAAAATTTAAATGAATGCATTCTCAATTTAACATCACAACAGTCAAATGATCAGAAAACAAAAAGAGAGAGAGATCATGTAAAGCAGACAACTGAATATAGGCAAGTGGAGACTTAAGTGGAGAATGACTTACAAGAAACATTGAACATGAAAATGATAACTTGTACTCTAAGAGCACAAAGTAAATTTGAGGATAAGGAAAAATTTTGACAAAATGGATTGCTGAGGTGTTGGGAGTACCACAAGAGACAGGGAGACAGACTTCCAGTGGCGACAGCTGCGCCGATGGTGGCTTCTTTTTAGCTGCCAGTCCTAGGAGTGTGTGAAAGCACGCAGAGATGGCAAAAATCAGCTGTCCCGTGGCTTGAAACCTCTCCTCGGAAGAAGAGGAGGAGGAGAGTCTTCCACGGGTAGAGGTTGATCTTCCACGGGTAGAGGTTGAGCTCCCCTGGACCCCTTTAAATTATTTGGGGGTTGGAGGGAGAGAGCTCCCTCAAAGCCTGAGGTTTGTCTCCACATTCCAGGACGCTTTTGTTTTGAGCTTTAGAAACAAAGCTAGATGCCGCTTCCACATCTGCATCTTAAAGAGACTTGTGAGTAAATTCAAAGCAGACGGAGCTGACCAGGAGAAATTAGAATTGTGATTGTTTGGGACTTTAACTCGGCAAAAGAATCTTCTCCACATTTCAATTTCTTGAGAAGGAAGAAGAAAAGAGGATAATATGGTGCTGGAATGTTACTTCTTTGTCTGAAGAAAGACTTATATTTGGCAACAAAGTTTAGATACTGTAACAGATTTTGATTACTTATTTAAATGTCAAGAACTTTTCTTTTTCTTTTTTCCCCCTTTTTCTCCTTTTTGTTTTTTGGGATTCACTTTCTCTTTTCTCTTTCTTTTGTATTGTTGATTTTATAAAAGCTGGTTGCAAATTGAAAGAAAATGGCTTCAAAGCATTTTGGAATCCCTGCTGTTCCTAAAGGCTCAATCTCTTCTCTGGTAACACAGACTGTGTTGCAGACTAAACCTAAGTCACCCTCACTCTCTCCTCCACCACCAGCATTTTCACTTAAAGATTTACAAGAAGCTTTGAAAAGAACAGCACAAGAGATTAAAGATGAAGTGGCTGATCTTTTAGACACTAAAATGAGTACAGAGAGGGCAGTGATGGCAGAGCTCCTTGAGAATAAAAATAGAGAGATGAGGGAAGATATAGTGTTTGCATTTCAAGGGCTAGCTGCTCACATCGAACATCTGGATGACAGAGTGGATGAAGTTGTGGAAAATACTGTAAGATTAGAAAGTAGAGTTGGTAAAATTGAAAATAAGATTGATATAACACAGGATGAACTTACTATATCACAATATATAGATATGGAATTTGCTTTGCGAATAAGAGGATTGAAGGAAAATCTACAAGAGAACTTGAGAGAAGAGGTGGCTAGAGACATAGCTCCTATCTTGGGATGTGAACTGGAGGAAATATTTAGAGAGATGGAAAAATATTTAGGGTTAATTCATGGATAGCAAGGCAGAGAAATCTACCTAGAGATGTGGTTATTTACTTTTCCAGGAGATCACTTCGTAATGAAATTATTCAGGCTTTTTATAAGCAAAGATTTCAAATTGCCACCCAAAATGTTATAATCTTAAAGGAAATACCTCCAAAAATTCTTAGAAAAAGAAAGGATTTTGCTTTTTTATCTGAGGAGCTTAAACGCCGACAAGTTCAGTTTAGATGGGAGATACCTGTTGGAATAGTGGTGAACTATGCAGGGACACGATATAGACTCAATACGATTTTAAAAGCAAAAGATTTTTATACCTCTGTTTTGAAAGCAGATTCGCCACCATCTCCACGAGCTAAGACAACAGAAGAGAGTCCAGAAGAACAGTTGGTTGAAGGTGCAATGTCATTGGTTGTGGGAGATTTACAGGCTGAATCTATGGAACAATTTTTGGAGGTAAAAGATGATCCAAAGGAACAAAGGATGACTTGCACTGCACATAGATGTAAAGAAAAGGAACAGAAGCAGAAGGCTGATGTTGGATTATCAGCACAAGGATCGATTACAGAGCCCGTGAGAGGGACAAGACCAAAGAGATCATCAACAGCTGATCTTCAAGTTGTGTTCCAGAGGCTTCAAGCCATTAAGGATGGCAAAGTTTCTGACACGGAATGTTAATGGCTTGAATTCACCACAGAAAAGAAAAAAAGTATTTCATTATTTGAAACAACATAAGAATGACATTGTTGGTTTGCAGGAGACTCATATTGCTTCAAAGGATCAAAAGTGTTTGATAAATTCCCAAATAGGATCACATTTTATAGCTTCTGCCCCGGGGAAAAAAAGGAGGAATAGTTATTTACGTAAGAAGAGATTTATCAGCTAAATTAATTGACTCTGATATACAAGGAAGATATGTTATCATTGATTTAGTTTTACAAGGCAAGAAATTCCTTATTGTTGGACTATATGCTCCCAATCAACAACAAAAACAGTTCTATAACATCTTACATCAGAAATTAACTCAATTGGATTATAAATCTATTATCTTGATGGGTGATTGGAATGGTGTCTTAGACTCAAGGAAGGACAAGAAGGGATCTTTTAAAACTTCCAACCATGCTAAATTACCTAAAGCCTTTTTTGATTTGAAAGACGACTTGGAACTTAGAGACATTTGGTGAGAACGGAACATAGAGGATAAAGATTTTACTTTTTTTTCGGACAGGCATCAATCGTTCTCTAGAATTGATTTTTTTTAATTACTACTGATCTTTTTTCTAGGGTTAAGAATGTCAAGATCTTTCCTAGAACATTGTTGGATCATAGTCCTGTATGGTTGGAGTTTTTGCTGAAGACGGGAATAGAAGATCTTGGAGATTGAATGAAAATTTATTTAGATATGAGGGGCTTTCACAGAAATGTAGAGAATATTTGAAGGAATTTTTTTGTTTTGAATATGCATAAGGGTACTTCGATGGCAATGATCTGGGACGCTAACAAAGCTTATATGAGAGGGGTTCTGATTCATATGAATAATGCGCATAGGCGTAAACAGATGCAAAAACGTAAAGAGTTAGAAGATGAGATTAAATCGAAAGAGAAGGCTTTTATTTTGAATCCTTTGGATAATAGTTTAAAGGTTTCTATAAATATGCTTAAGAAACAATTTAATATGTTAATGGCTGATCAGATTGCAATTAACCTGTGTTATATGAAACATAATACGTTTTGCAATGCAAACAAGCACGGTAGGTGGTTGGCTTATCAATTACAGAAGAAACAGAAGGGAAGGATCATAGAGAAAATAGATTATAAAGGTAAAGAGGTATATTAACAAAAATTGATTAAAAAGAGTTTTTTAGATTTTTATACAAAGTTATATGCTAGTGAAAACATACAAGCTTTAGATATAGATAAGTATTTACAGGCAGCACATTTTCCTAGACTTTCAAATGAACAATGAAATTATTTTTGCAATTAAACAGTTAAAGGTGGGTAAGGCACCAAGTACAGATGGATTAACAGCAATTTATTATAAAATGTTATTTAAAGAAATGGTAGATCCATTAAAAGAACTTTTTAATAGTATTTTGTTGGGAGCAGAGGTACCTCCATCTTGGAGAAGGGCTTTTATATCATTGATTCCAAAAGAAGATCAAGATCTTATCCAGCCTAAAAATTATAGACCTATATCTCTTTTGAATACAGATTACAAGATCTTTTCAAAAATATTGGCAAATAGGTTAATGCATGTTATGAAGCAATTGATTCATAGTGATCAATCTGGATTTATAACTGGAAGATATATGAAATATAATGTAAGACAAATTATTAACTTAATTGAATACTTGGATAAGAATAATCAAATTCCTGCAGCTTTGATATTTTTGGATGCTGAGAAAGCTTTTGATCAGTTAGATTGCACAATTTCATCTGTTGCACCAGTTGCGACCCTACCTGGACCGGGAGGCTCTCCTTACAGTCACTCATGCCCTTGTCACCTCACGTCTGGACTACTGCAACGCGGTCTACATGGGGCTACCCTTGAAAAGTATTCAGAGACTACAGTTGGTCCAGAATGCAGCCACGGGTGCATTCTGGACCAACTGTGGGTGCTCCTCGATACACCCACGTTACACCTATCCTCCGTGAGCTGCACTGGTTGCCTATTGGTCTCTGGGTCCTTTAAAGCCCTATATGGCTCAGGGCCAGGCTCTTTGCGAGACCGCCTACTACCTCATAGTTCCCTTCGTCCGGTTAGATCCCACAGGCTGGGCCTCCTTCAGGTCCCATCGGCCAAGCAGTGCCATTTGGCAGGGCCGCGGAGGAGGGCTTTCTCTGTGATGGCGCCCACATCTTGGAACCAGCTCCCCCCGGAGATTAGGACCGCTCCCACCCTGTTGGTTTTCCATAAGCTGCTTAAGACCTGGCTTTTCCGGCAGGCCTGGAGTTTATAAAATCTGACCCCTGGATGACTGTTCTTGTACTGTTTGTTTTGTTATGTTTTATGGTGTTTTTATTGTTAGCTGCCCAGAGTCCTCCGGAAGTGGGGCGGCTTATAAATTTTAAAAATAAAATAAAATAAATAAATTCTTATTGAGAGTTGTAGAGAAAATGAATTTTGGAGATAAATTCTTATATGCCCTTAAGGCTATATATCAACAACAATCGGCACAAATTATAATTAATGGGGGATTAACAGAGGCATTTAAAATTGAAAAGGGTACAAGACAGGGATGTCCATTATTGCCATTGTTTGCGAATCAACTACAATAAAGGGAATAAAAATAAATAAGAATGATTATAGGTTGAGAGCTTTTGCTGATGATTTGATTGTGACATTATCTCAACCGATTCAATCGGTTATGCAATTGGTGGAAATTATAACCCAGTATGGGAAAGTTTCTGATTTTAAGGTAAATAATAATAAGACTAAAATATTATCTAAGAATATGACTGTGAAGGAAAAGGAAATTTTAGCTAAATTTACAGGTTTTGAAATAGTGAAAAAGGTTAAATATTTGAGTGTATATATTACAGCTTCTAATGGAAAATTGTATAAAAATAATTACGAGATATTATGGGTAAAAGTGCAAAAGGATTTAAATGATTGGAAAAAATTACAATTATCTTTGTTGGGGAGAATTTCAGCTGTTAAAATGAATGTTCTACCAAAGTTTCTTTTCTTGTTTCAAATGATACCCATTTTGAAAAAAAGACACTAATTTGGATGAATGGCAGAAGGGTATCAATAAATTCATCTGGGCAGGGAAAAAACCAGAGTAAAGTTTAAGATTTTACAAGATGCTTGGGAAAGAGGAGGGCTTAAGGCGCCTAACTTGAAATTATATTACGATGCAGTGGCCCTAACAGTGATTAGTGACTGGATTAACTTAACAAATAAAAATATACTATCTCTTGAGGGATGGGACTTATTATATGGATGGCACGCATATTTGATTTATAATAAAAAAGTAGATCAGGCTTTCAAATCCCATATCTTAAGAAGTGCCTTATTGCGTGTCTGGAAGAAGTATTATTATAGGTTAAATTATAAAATACCAATTTGGGGGATTCCTGGACATGCGATAGAAGGGGTATCTAGGGGTGTGAATTTGGATAGGATCTCTTATAAGGAATCACTTCGATTGGTAGGGAGTGATTGGCAATTAAAATCTTTAGTTGAGCTAAAGCAAGAAAATATTATACAGTCTTGGTTTCAGTATAATCAATTAGTGGTTAGGTGGAGTTTAGATCAAAAGGTTGGTATTACTTTAGGGGATGAGAATTTGGTAAAACAGATTAAAGATCAAAATCGGGCCCATATAAAGAGAATTTATAATGTTTTTAATAGAAATGGATTCTGAAATGGATCTAATTAAAGATTGTATGGTAAAGTGGGCTCAAAATATTCAGGAACCGATCCCGTAGGATACATGGGAGATAATTTGGGTTAGAAATGTAAAATTTACACAGGCTCAAAATTTAAGAGAAAATTTTTATAAAATGTTTTATAGGTGGCATTTGGATCCCAGAAAGCTGTCTTGTATGTATTCTAATTTACAGCCCAAATGTTGGAGATGTGGTAGCTTGGATGCAACCTATTTTCATATTTGGTGGACTTGTAGAAATATAAAAGCTTTTTGGATTAAAATTTGGTGGAACATTCAAAAGATTTTTAAAAGAAAGATAAAGTTTACCCCTCAATTATTTTTGTTGGGTATTATTGTAGATTTTGATGTTAAAGAAACTAATTTGATGTTGAACTTAATAACAGCAGCAAGGTTATTGGTAGGGCAATATTGGAAGAAAGAGTCCTTGCCTACTATAGAAGAATGGACGTTTAAGATGTCAAATTTAGCAGAAATGGCAAAAATTTCTGCCTATTTGAAGGATCATACACAAGAAAGATATATTTCGGTTTGGAGAAGATGGATAGATTATATTCAGAATAAATATGGGATTAAAAAGTTTCATTTAGTTTATGAGTAAATTTTAGATTAGTACTGATAGCATAATAACTCATTTTAGATTTGGTATTACTATGGTTTAATTAATATTGACTTGTTTATATTATTCTTTTTGTTTTAATTTGCTTATATTTATCTTAAATGGGAGTTAAAGTATTTTATGGATTTGGTTACTTATATAGTTGAGTAATGTTAATTAGAATTTGATTATTAATTTGTAACCCTGTACTCAGCTCTGGGAAGTGGAGGGAGGGTTAGGGGTGGGTGGGTTTGGGGATATTGTATACTGTATAAAACTTTTCAATAAAAAAAAAAAAGAAACAGGGAGACAAGGGATGATGAGAGAAATCTTCAATGAATATGAAGGGGCAAAATCTTTTTACAAAGACATGATGCTTGATTTGCCTACTATATCTACAACATTTACAAGATTATGGAAAGACTCTTTCATGCAATGGAATATATTGATTAGGAAAGATGTTTGGCAAAAGAAGAGGGTTAAAGTGAGAATTGAGGAATTAGATGATGGGGTGTATCAGAGTGAATATTTAAAAATTAAACACTTTTTTGAATATAACTGAAGAAATAAAAATATTTTTTTCTTTTTTTCTTTTTCACTCTCACGTCTTTTTAATAATAATAATAATAATAATAATAATAAAGTTGGAAGGGACCTTGGAGGTCATCTAGTCCAACCTCCTGCTTAGGCAGGAAACCCTACACCATTTCAGATAAATGGCTGTCCAGTCTCTTCTTAAAAACTTCCAGTGTTGGAGCATTCAACGCTTCTGAAGGCAGGTTGTTCCACTGATAATTGTTCTAACTGTCAGGAAATTTCTTCATAGTTCTAGGTTGCTTCTCTCTTTAATTAGTTTCCATCCATTGCTTCTTGTCCTGCCTTCAGGCACTTTGGAAAATAGCTTGACTCCCTCTTCTTTGTGGCAACTCCTGAGATATTGGAACACTGCTATCATGTCCCCCTTGTCCTTCTTTTCATTAAACTAGACATAACCCAATTCCAACAACCGTTCCTTATATGCTTTAGCCTCCAGTTCTCTAATCATCTTTGTTGCTCTTATCTGTACTCTTTTTAGAGCAGTGGTTCTCAACCTTTTTAATGCTGCGACCCCCAACCGGTCGTAAGTTGAGGACTACTCAACTGGTCATAAGTCGAGGACTACTCAGCTGGTGCAGCACCATTTGCAGAATGGGACTTTTGGCGGGCTCAGCAGGGCAGAGACAGCCTGGACAATTCCTATTGCTTTTGAAAGCCAATAGAATTAGACTCTATTCAAGAGAGTCTATTCTATTGGCTTTCAAAAGCCAATAGAATAAAAGGGAGTAGCACAGCTAAGGAAAAGGGGGAAAAAATGGCGGACTACATTGTTTGGCGACCCCCGTGAAATGGTCGTTCGACCCCAAATGGGGTCCCGACCCACAGGTTGAGTACCACTGTTTTAGAGTCTCAACATCTTTTTTACATCGTGGTGACCAAAACTGGATGCAGTATTCCAAGTGTGGCCTTACCAAGGCATTGTAAAGTGCTATTAACATTTCACGTGATCTTGATTCTATCCCTCTGTTAATGCAGCCTAGCACTGTGTTGGCCTTTTTGGCAGCTGCAGCACACTGCTGGCTCATATTTAAGTGATTGTCCACTAGGACTCCAACATCCCTCTCACAGTTGCTACTATTGAGCAAGGTACCACCTATACTATACCTGTGCATTTGGTTTTTCTTGCCTAAATGTAGAACCTTGCTTTTTTCACCATTGAATTTCATTTTGTTAGATAGTGCCCAGTGTTCAAATCTGTCCAGATCCTTCTGTATCTTAAGCCTATCTTCTGGAGTGTTGGCTATTCCTTCCAGCTTGGTGTCGTCTGCAAATTTGATGAGTTCCCCATCTATCCCCTTGTCCAAATCATTGATGAAGATGTTGAAGAGCACTGGGCCCATAACAGATCCCTGGGGCACCCCACTACACACTTCTATGTCTTTCTTTTGTGTCTTTTTCTTACTTATTTTTTAAGACATGAAAATAGATTTAAATATGTTAAGGTAATTAATTCTGTTAAAATTTTAATCAGTAGAAATGTTTTGAACATTGTAGGGAAAATAAATTTAAACAAGAATTGTAAACAGGATTTATGACGAGGCAACCAAGATGACCAGATAGGAAAGAAGCATGATATTGATGTGATTATTATTGGTAGAAATTTTAGAAAAATCTTTGTATTTAATTATTACCTATCAAATTAATAAGAATTGTATTAATTTAAGGATGCAAAGAGAATATTATTGGAAGAAGAGAAAATCAAGGAAAGCTATTATGTGGATTTTGGAATATAGAAACTAACCATTAGTGATTACTTTGTAAATATAAACCCAGACAACACACCATTTACCAAATATCAAGGAGTTTATGTTAAAAAAATCAATAAAATATATTTTTTAAAAATAATAATAAAAAAGCTTTATTAGATTAAACTTTTGGAGAATAAGAAGTGGTAATCATAAATGGATGAGTGCAAGAAGTTTGTTATTTTCTTATCTTTTTATTTTATTGATTTTGGAATGAACAGGATTTTAATTGTTCAATCATCATGTGAGTTTGCATGTTTTATTTATTTTAAATTACCTGATGACTTATGGAATAAACTAATATATAAAAACTGTAAATTAAAAAAAATGTCCAGATGTAGCTGGTCTAACTGGCTTTTCTGGTGTGATGTGAAGTCTATTTACTATATTTTGTGAGATTTCTTGATTTTGTCAGCATTTACTATGTTTAATTTTGTTTACTGTTCAGTTTAAAAACAATATGTTGAGAGAGAACACAGATGTTAATACGTGATAGGATGGCAGAGACCTTTTGAAAACCAGTGTGAAAAGGGTGACACCTTTTATTTAAAATATTCAATAGGAAACTATTAAACATTTTCTTAACAGCAAAGTTTTGGCAGACACTGTAAGAAGCAAAATGTAAAACTATTTGCTCTGCATTTTTCCTAATTATACAGTTTTAAAATATTGTAAATATTTAAAACACAGCAAACAAAATAGATTGTGAAAGGGTATAAAGTAAAATCTCATGTAGACATCTTCTGAGATTCCTTAATCTGGGCTATAATATTGAATGAATCCCATGTTATCCAAAACTATGTTTAGGATTTTGTACCTATTACTCATTTTTATCATTTTGCTGCATTCTGTGAACACCTGCTTAGGACATGAATTTTATTATATAGTAATGACACTATTGAAAAGGTTGACCTATCATTTTTGGCTCTATTTATGCAGTGTATGGGGTTTACCTAGGTTTAACTAAACTAAGATTTACTTAATTACATAATTTTTTTTGTTACACTTTGTTCTTGGCTCAATGTGTTTGTGATTAATTCCTCTTCTTTATAATCATGGTCATCATATATACAGGATTTTGCACATTTACCCAGAATTATATTCCCCTGATTCAGAGACTTTTTTTCAATTCCAGCAAGCATACATAAAACTATAACCTTATATAAATTGACCCTACATTTTTCTTCAAAACTAAATCACTTCAGTTAGATGAACTAAGCCCAAAGATGTATGGCCAAAAAGACCAAATAATTGTTTTAAATAGCAAGGGTATATCCTAAATATGAATAGTTTTAACACAAAAATTGTCAGCGAACTGCAGTAATACCAAAAACAAAAGAAAACAAAATCAATAATGGCTGTTTCTATTTGTATCTACGGCTCTGGGTTATTTTGATCTTGAAATCCTCTGATGATTACTTGAATAGATTCCAGAACCTATTTAAAAGGAACAAACTCTATTCATTATATTGTACTCAACTACAGCCAGTAAAAAGAATGCAATTATTCTGTATCAAATTTTCATTGTATTTTCTTTTCCTGCACTTTTTGGTTTGTTTTTCCTTAGAAAGCAATTTTGGGCAAAGAGTATATGTCAAGTGAAAAGTTTTAAAACCTGGTGGTAGTACCCATTCCTTTATTATCATTATATTTAAGTGTGAACACCTATCATGCTGTTCTCCTACATTTAATAACAGTCTGATATTGTTTTCATAATTCTATATTTCCATTGTTGATTATTGTAGATTCAATCATTCAGAAACAAAGTAATCACAACACTTCTCTTCCATTTAATAAAGCAGGCTGATTTTTGTGAGGCTTCCTAGCAAGCCTGAAAAAACTGCTATCACTTTCAAGAAGTCAATCATTAAATATGACTTTCAAAGCAGCTGCCAGTGTGACTGAGTGCATAGCAGAGAAGTATTCTGCTTATACAGGCAGTCCCCAATTTAAGAAGGAGTTCCATTCTCAAGATCTGTCCATGATATAATAATGCTATTCCAGCTTACATACAAATTAGTGTAAGGTCCTGCCTCAGCTGACACTCTCGAGAAAGCAGAACTCCTGAAACTGGCATCGTTTCAAAAGGAACTTTTATTGAGAGGTAGTTAAAGAAGAAAAGCAAGGCAAGATCTGAATATTTCCCATGCAAACTGTTACATTAAAACCCCAGTCTTCAACTCCCTCCCAAGTGCCCAACTCCCCAATCCATTTCCAGCCAATCCACAGGCTGGAAATGTGAAGTTGTTATGGGAACTGGAAGGTGACAGAGCGATAAAGCACTGTTCCCAGGCATTACATCTTCTTCCTAGCAAAGTAGAGATAAAGCAAATGTCCCCAGGCACATTCCTCCCTCCTTTCACACCAAAGAGACACATCAAAGGTTGAAAGAACAAAGCAGAGGAAACACAGCCCACAACTTCCCCCTCCCAACAGGTCAAAGCCTCCCCCTTCCCAACTGAATTGCAGCATCCCAGGAAAGTTTCACAGGGTTTGACATGCCACCCCCCCCTCTTAAAAGAAGGAGAAGTTCACCTGGAGAAATAGAAAATAATAAAATGGGGAGAGAAAAAGAATCCACAGATTATTAGAGCACTTCTGGTTTGCCAGGCAGCCGCCATGGATGACTGGGAGACTTGCTCTCTCCCCCCTGTTCAGTTTTGCATTGCTGGGGGGCCCTGAAAAGGGCCAAAAGTTGCCCCAAAGAGGTGACCAGCAAGGAGGGGCTTTCGCTGGATCGCAGGAGAGCAGCAACTCTCCCGTTAGAGCAGGCGATCCCTCCAAACCAGCGGACAAAAGGACCAGCCATAGAAATATGGCTCGTCCCTAGGCTGCTAACAGCCAAAGTCATACTTACCATCTAGCAACTTCAAAGCAGCGTGGGAAGGACTGGGTGAGAATTACCTCTCTTACATCCTAATTACTTAATTACCTGCATAAGCTGCTAAAGTACTTTCCCCCCTGTGGAGAGGGAAGGGGGATTTTAGCCCTTCCTTCAGAAACAGCGGCAATTAAATACACAGGGGAGCTTTTTTATTTTTTTGAAAACATTGAAAAAATAAATGGATCCCAATTGGAACTTTATTTCCTAAAGCTTGCGGATTAAAAGATTTTTGATTATCTACTTTTTACTTTTAATTTTTATTTGAAAGTCTGGGGTTTTCCTCTTATAATAGAAGAATCCCCCCCCAAAAGGATTACAATAACTTTGAGATTTAAAGGAATTCCTTAAACAGTGGGGTGACATCTTGTGGCTAAACCTGACATTGCAATTTATTATTCTTAAAGAAAAGAGACCTGGCTGACAGTTTAGAAAACAAGATAAGATTTATCTGGTAACCTTGAACACCAGCTGTGAGAGTTTTAGCTCTGTTTCTTATTTACTGGGGGGGGGGGGAACTGTGAATGTTTTCAATTCAACTCATCACTATGGAAGTCCAGAAACAGACCTTTTCTATGGAAGAAATGCAAAAACAATTTTTTTGTTGAAAATAACTTACCAAACTTACCAAAGTCTTCTTAAAGCTGGCAATGAAATAAGAGCTTTCGGAAAAAAACAGAAAACGTCTTAGATATTCAAACTCAAACTTTGACTATAACCAAAAACCTATCTATACAGAATACAATAAGAAAAATCGAACAATTAAATACTATAACAGAAGGCCTAACTGTCCAACAAATACAGACAATAGAAAATTCAGAAAAAAATCTGACAATATGGATGGAGGAAAAAACCTGCTATATAAATCAGAAGGAATTTGAAGATCAAGAAGAGAAACAGATGGAAGAAAAGATAAACAATTCAGGAGAACTACGTCAAGAGGAGAAAATAAAGAAACGATCTGGTAGTCCTGCCAGACCCCTCAGCCTTCCAAAAATGGCAACTGGATGGTCATCTCAATATGACATAATATATACAATAATACAAGAAATCTTTGAGGATCCTAAAGCAAGGACATGGAAGATGATTTGGCAAAGAAAAAAAGCCAGAATAAGATTGAAGAAGAATGGAGTGTGGGCATATTTAGGAGGTTTAAAATAGAATATACTTAAGAATTCACAGATTAGTCAGATTTATATGGGTAACGTGCACGGAAATGTTTGAGTAACCTAGGGGCCCTAACATGCTTTTGTGAACCCATTCCTTTTGGGAAGCTGGGAGGTCTTTCCAGGCCACCAAGTATTGGGTGACTCCATCATGTTTGCATGAGTCTAGGATTTCCTTAATTTCAAAATGTTGTTCATCCTCTAACACAGGGGTGTCTAACTCGCAATGTCACATGACGTGTTATGACATATTGTGACTTTTTTTCCATTGCCAGCAATGAGAGGGCGTGGTTATGCCATGATGCATCCGGCCCATGGGCCAGCAGTTGACACCCCTGTTCTAACATAATGGGTTGTGGTGCTGGGGCCATCACTGGCTGTAAAGGTGAAGTTATTTCAGGTTTTTTTAAAAATAAATATTTTATTAATTTTCTATTTTTACAAACAAGTGCTTAATAGACAACATGTTGACTGGGTCCATTAGTAATTTTGTGGTATATATAAGCTTCTTCAAACTAAATCCAATATTACACCATCCAATAAATCCTCTTTTCTTCCGGTAGTAAACATTTTTCCACATTAAGCAAATACAATTCTTATTGTTATTAGTAGATATACAGTTAAATATCAGCATTTATTACAGTTTTCTAATAGTATCAATGATATCAGTTTAAAATATCTTTTCTAACCAAAACATAATCCTAATTGCATTTGCACTCAATATCCATTTAGTCAGTCAGTATCCTATTTTCACTTTTTTTCCAGTTTTAATTTCCCATCCATATTCAAAATATCCCAATCATTTTTAGTTTCAAAACAAGTTATATTTGGGTAACCAAAAGCTTCCCTTATTCAGACTTCTTAGCATTTTCTTATTTCCCTTTTCATGCCAAAATATGATATTCTGATTACCAATCTTATCTTATCTAGTTATAATATTTCTATTTCTAGCAATCTTTTCTTAATGATATTCAAACATCTAATTAATAATATAGTATCCCCTCTAATAGGTCAAAGCTTCTGTTTTCTTCAGTCTTACTCTAGCTTTCTTCCTTTGCCAACTAACTTTCCAAGTCAGTGCATTTGGATCATCAAATAATTCTTCCTCTATTTTTGTATATATTATTTGGAACAAAAGAAACAATTTAGTTAAAGTATTTTTTGGAAGAGTTAGTCCATTGATATCCATTAAAAACCTCCAATTCCCCACAGTTCTGGTAATGGCTCTATCTTCCATTCCATTGGCTTTCCTTCCTTATCCTCCAGTATGCTCTGAGATCTTGGTTGATAAAATGTCTTTTCCATTTCCAATATTATTGTTATGTCTTCTAATTCTTCATTTGTCTGAGTCTGGCTGTTAGTTTTTTCCTTTAGGTTCTCCATATTTGGGTCAGCTTTCTCTAGTTTTCCTTCTATTTTCTGGGTTGCTAGTTCCTTCTCTATGGTTATTTTCTGAGTTTGTAGATTTAAACTAGAAAATTGTTCTTTTATCTCCTTTGTGTTATTTTTAATCTCCTCACGAGCTAAGGCAATTGTTTCTTGTATTAATTTCAACATGGAGAGAATTTCTTTCTGTGCTTCATCAGTATTTTCTTGAGGCTTCTGGAGACAGATGTTAAAGGTTTTTTTTAACCATTTAGAGCTAAATATGGAACATTCATTTTATTTTTTGTAAATGGCCTTTATAGAAATCTGTTTGAGAATTTAGAAAGTTTCATTTAATTGTCATTGGAGCTCCAGATTATCCAACCAACTTATCAATCCATTCTTAAACCTCCCCTATGCAAATATAAGTAAAATTCAAATTTTTCAGTCCAATGAGAAATATATCCTTTCTGTCCAGGGAGAAGAAAGAACCATTAAAAGTTGTTTATCAATCAAGATTTATAATCCAAAATGTTCCATCATATCAGGCAATATTATATATTTCTTCTAAAGGAAAATAGTTCCACAATACAGTTCTGAAAGTTAGTATTTGTGTTTGTAGTTCAGACAGGCCAATTTTAGAATAGTTTATTGTCTCTGCCACATAGATAAGCAGCCCCCAAGCCTCTTCCCTTTTCTTAGCTGCAATCTTCAAAAGGAAAAGCTTCCAAAGCCAGCCAGAGTCTTATCTAAGTCTGGGCTTTGAGCCAGGTTTCTTTTAGGCATAATAAGTTTTAGTGCTGTAATTCACCACTAGATGTCACTGATGCCATTTTCCAGTTGTTTTAAATCCAAAACTTATATTGCAATTGCAAAAAAGGTCTTAAAAGAACTTTTAGTCCCCAAATTTCCAAGCCCCCCCCCCCCATATATAGAAATTCCCCTTCCCTCTTCAGGGGGAGTGCTTTGGGACATTTTTCAGGAAGAAGTCTTAAAATGATAAAGAGGGGATCAGGTCTCACCCAGTTTCATTGATGTTGCTGTAATGTTGCTTGTTGGTGCTTATTGTCTTCCATGGTCATCAGCTTTTGACTGGCTATGCGAATGTAGCCAGTGTTTTCCCCGCCAGTTTGGAGGGCTTCCTCAGATCACACGGAAGAGGTGCCACCCTTCCGCAATCAATGAGAGTCCCCTCCTTACTTGTTGCCTCCATGAGGCAACTTTCGACCCTTTCCAGGGTCCCCACCGGGGCAAAATCGAATGCAAAAGATGGATCCCCATCTTCCCATGTCCGTACTGTGATGACGGCAAAACTGGAAGCCCAGGTTATTTCAGATTTTAACATACTACAATGGAATACAAGGTGGGAGTTTCCAGTGATGTCATGGTAACACGGGTGCAGGGGAATGAGGCTCCGTTCAGCAAGCCAGATTTCTACTTGGGGGATCCAACAGGACTGATAGTCGCCCCATAGAGGCGACTGGCCAAAGGGCAAAGCTTGGTAGATAGTGGGCCCAGTAGCTGACCCACTTGATCCAAAGAAGCCTTCGGGATGGCAGGAAGAAAGAAACCGCTGATCATCAGAGACAATGAACACAAACAAGCAGAAAGCAAAACAGCTGATTTGGGTGAAATAACTTTCCTTACCTCTCTACAAGTGAAAAATACCGGTTCTGGAAAAAGCTCCCAAAAGCAAGAAATCCCCAAGCTTTAGGGAAGGGGGATTTTTTTCACTCTACCCCTCCCTCTTGAACTATAAGCGGCAATTTAATCTTTGGGGGAAATTAAAACTGACTTATAATAACATTGTGAAAACAATTGAGGGATAGAAGAAGGATAATTTGGGAAACTTTTGCATTTATAAATCTTTTTTTATTCCTTGTTTAGAAACCATTTGATTTTAACTTTCTAAACTTTTTAAAGTTTGGTGGGAATGGACATCTAATGACATCTAGTGGTAAAACTAAGAACTACATTTAACCTTGCATTTTGAACCTTATCAAGCTGTTTTGATTGGAGCCTTAAAACTTGGCTAGATGCCCAGACACAGCTTATAGTTTAAACTTTTTGATGTCCTTGGAATCTATAGTCCTGGAGATTGTGGCTGGAAAAGAGAAGAATCTTTTTGGATTGCCCTTTTATACAGGATGGATTACAATTATAGATAAAAGTTGTTTTGAAGTCATCTGACTTCCCTGGATTACACATACAGCTTGACCTGGAATTTTTACAAGCTGTTTTGACAGAGTGAATAACAAGAAACTTCTACTAACAGAACACTTTGGGTTACAAATTTTGATATATTTTTTTCTTTTTTCCCTTTTGCTCTTTTTTATTATCTATTATTTTTTACTGTTTACCTCTCCTATTTGTTATGAGCCTATTGGATTACAAATTCTAATTTACTTGGTGGATTATAAATTATGATTAAAAGATAAAGATGAGCATCCCAAATCTATCTAAAGCTGGAAAAAATTAACTTCTGCTCCTTCCTCTGCTTCTGTAAGTCCTGTTTATCAGAGATCAATTGATACAATGCTCCAACAAGAAAAGGCTAATAACTTCCAAAAAGAAACTCAAGCGATGCTACAAGCAATTTAAGAGGCAATTGCTACTCACATGGCAGCTACAACGAGAAACCATGAGGAGATGAAAGGTGATCTTGATAAAATGAACCAAAAAATTAATAACATGGATGCTCAATTTGAAAATTTCAAACAGATGGTTACAAATAATCAACAAAGCATTCAAAAAATAGAAGATAAATCAACTGAGGTTGACCAGAAATTAGAAGTCTTAAAAGATGAAAACCAGAAATTGATGCAAATAAATGGAGAACTAGAAGACTCGATAGCTGTCATGGAAATGGAAAATGCCTCATACGTTTTAAGATTTCAAAATATAATGGAAGATAAGGAAGAGGACCTCATAGACCTGATAACAGAATTATTGGCAGATGCTTTAGGAATTGGGAAACAGGAAATGGAAAGAGAATTAGATCAGATCTATCGAGTCAACTCAAACTACGCTAGAAGAAATAAAGTCCCCAGAGAAGTACACATTAGATTTCTTAAAAGATCCATAAGAGATGAGATTTTGAGAAGAGTAAGAGATGAACCTTTGAAATACAAAGAAAAAGAAATTGTAGTTCTCAAACAAATCCCTAGGAGAATAAGAGAATGCTGAACAGAATACCAGTTTCTAACTAGGAAATTAATTGAAAAAGGAGTGAATTTCAGATGGCTGATTCCAGAAGGGATTTTAACCTATTGGGACACGAAAAGATAAAGACTGGATAACCACCTAAAGCAATGGAATTCTATGACAACCATAGAGCGTTTCTGGAAGGAGGTGATTTTGAATCTGGTACAAAGAGAGAAACAAAGAAACAGGAAGAGATGGTAGTAGAAGATGCAGTCAAACCAAGAGAGGAGGAAGAAATTAAAAACACATACATAGAAGAAGAAGCAAGACTAAAAGAACAGAGATAAGATCAATTAGAAGACTAAGACTTAGATATAATTGAAAGAGATGGAGAAGGAAAGTGGGATCTTGTCAATGAATATAAATGAACTAAATTCTCCCTCAAAAAGGAAAAAAAATTACATGACTACAAAAATTAAAAATGGATATAATTTGCCTCCAAGAAACACATATTAAGAGACAACACTATAAATTGTTAGAACCGAAAATTGGTAAACTTCACTTTGCATTAGCACATCAAAAAAAAGAGGAATAGCTTTATACCTTAAAGAAACGATGAACCGTAAACAAATTTATGCGGATGAAGAGGGAAGAATATTAATAGTGGAAATAATGATGGATCAAAAACAGATACAGGTGGTAGCAATATATGCACCAAATGATAAACAAGGACAATTTTACCAAAAAATATATTTAAAAAATATTAGAATTGGACTATCAAAATCTTTGTATAATGGGAGACTTCAATGCAATAACAGATGGAACTTTGGACTATTAAAGCACTAAACAAGGGAGGAAAGGAAGAAATATATTACCTAAAATGTTTTTAAAAATGGCAGAAGAACTCTATATCCAAGATATATGGAGAGAAAAAAATCCAAAGAAACTACAGTATACATTTTACTCAAATAGACTTAAAACATGGTCTAGAATTGATATGATATGGACATCCTCGGAACTTAGCACGATGATACAAGAAATTGAGATAGAAACTAATATCTGGGCAGATCATAACCCAATAAAGATGACTTGGAGAGGAGCCAAGAAAAAATTAAGATGATCCTTGAACAAATCTATATTGGAAGAAAAAGAATTGATACAACTAGCGACAAAGGAAATGGACTTTTTTTTCAAAATAAACAAGAAAGAAGGGACATTGCTTCAAAATGTGTGGGACACAGCTAAAGTATATTTCAGAGGATTGGCTATAACTTATACTGCTAAAAAGAATAAAGAAAAGAAACACCAACAGTCGAAGTTGAAGAAAGAATTCAGAAAATTAGAATCAGAATTACAAACAGACCCACAAAAGAAAATACTTAAGAAGCAAATGGAGATAATAAAACATAAATTAAACCTAGCTGAGATGGAAATACTGGCTCAACAGATTAAAAGGGGTAAACAGAACTTTTTTCAAAATGCCAACAAACTGGGGAGATGGTAACACATAGATTGAAAAAAGAAAAAGAGAAAAAACTGTTGCAAGACTCAAAAGGTGAATTACAGTTTCAGAATGATACAAGTAAAAAAATTAGCAAAGACTATTATGAGATACTTTACAATGCAGAGGAAATTTGAAAAGAAAAAATACAACAGTATTTAAAAAAAGCAGACTTACAAAAAATCTCAGATAATATTCAAAATATATTAAATGGAAAAATATCAATGATGGAGATTACAGAGGCTATAAAAAGGCAAAAAAAAAAATGATAAGACTCCTGGTCCAGATGGATTACCGTAGCTTTATAAATACTTACAAGATATATTAAGCCCAATATTGAAAGAACTGTGCAATGAAATACTTTTGAAGGCTAAAATAAATATATGGACTGAAGCCAATATTATCCTAATAGCCAAAGAAGACTCTGATCTAACGCAAATACAAAATTATAGACCAATATCGTTATTAAATATAGATTATAAAATTTTCACCTCAATAATTGCAGAAAGATTAAAGAAATTTCTGACTGAATTTATACATACAGACCAAAATGGCTTTCTACCTAAAAGACAGATTAAAAAATAATTTAAGAATGATTCTAGATGTTCTAGAATCTATGAAATTCATCCAGGGAAACAGATGGCTTTAATATTTCTTGATGCACAGAAAGAGTTTGACAACGTAAACTGGCAATTTATATTTCAGCAACTAGAGGAAATGGATTTTGGAGAAAATTTTTTTAATGTAATTAAAACAATTTATTATAAACAAACAGCCAAAATAATTGTAAATGGAGATTTTACAGAAAACTTTGACATCAAAAAAGGCACAAGACAGGGATGCCCACTATCTCCATTATTATTTATATTAACATCGGAAGTATTGAATAGAAACATCAGACAAGATATAAAAATTAAAGAACTGGAGATAAAAGATGAAAAATATAAACTACAAGCATTTGCAGATGACTTGGTTTTTATATTGGAAGAACCGCTTGAAACAAGCACTAAACATATGGAGAAAATAGAAAAATGTGGAGAAATGACAGGGTTGAAAATAAACAGAGAAAAGACTAAAGTGCTAACTAAAAATCTAACAGAAAAACAAAAAAACCAGCTAGCAAAAAAAAAAAAACACAAATCTTCAAATAGTTAAAAAGTTAAATATTTGGGAATTTATTTAACAGCAAGATGTGCAACAATAAAAGAAGAAAATTATGCAAGGTTGCTAAAACACATAAAATTGGATTTGGAAAAGTGGAAAAATTTACAACTTTCAATGCTGGGAAGAATAGCAACAGTGAAAATGAATATTTTACCGGAATACAGGGTGGATTTGTCTTAAAGCCTTGGGGAGTTCCAATTTCACATAACCAGGCTTATGATGCATTTGATGGGGAAGGGTCCCATGAATTTTGGCCCCAGCTTTTTGGAGGGTTGTAGGGATTGCAGGAACCCAGTGGACAAATATATCCTGTCTGCAATATGCAATAGTTTAGGTTCCATTCTCTTTTTATCTGCCTGAGCCTAGGCTGCTCTAGCCTCATCTAGGGCTTTTTTGACAAGTATTCTGCAGCTGATTCATCCATTCCTTATGGGAAGGGATTGTGGGTTCGTTAGTTGGCAGTTCGGGCGTTGGGTTGAACTCTTGTCCTGTGGCCACTTGAAAAGGGGTGAACCCAGTGCTAGAATGAACAGCATTGTTATAGGTCACTTCAGCGAACAGCAGGAAGTCAGTCCAATTGTCCTGCTGGTAGCTGAAGCATCAAAGGTACTGTTCCAGTACCAAGTTTGTTCATTCTATCTCCCCATTCATTTGATGATGGTGACTAGATCTGAGGCCTTGGTCTGTTCCTAGGAGGTCCAAAAATGCCCTCCAGAACTTAGAAGACAATTGGACCCCCCCCGTCTGAAATTATGTGATGTGAGGGCCCATGTAGGTGGTAGACATGGTGGAGGAATAATTTTGCTAGAGTCTTTGCTGTTGGGAACTTTGGACAAGGAATTAAATGGACCTGCTTTGAAAACAGGTCAGTCACCATCCAAATAATGGTGTTTCCCATGCTTTCTGGCAATTCTATGATAAAGTCCATAGAAATCTCTCCCCAAGGTACTGAAGGATTTGTGACCAGCTACAGAAGACCAGGCGCTTTCCCCTGCCTCCGTTTTGCTACTCCATATGTAGGGCAGTTGGCGTTTTTGATGGAAGGCCACCAAAATTGTCTCTTTAACAAATGCAGGATCTTTACAAACGCAAAGTGCCCACCACCATTGAGTTGTGGCAGGTCTGCATAGCCTTTACTCTCTGGCTGGCTGGAACATATAACTTCCCTTCTACCCATGCCAGCCCCTCCTGTATGGACTGAAGATTTTTGTGACTAAGGACCCAGTTGTCCTTTTCCAGGGCTTGCTTAAAAGCCAGGATGATAGCATTGTTTAATGGTGAGGTGCCTTTTGATTGCACCTTTGTGGTTACTGGGGCTGTTAGTAGCTGCACTGGGAGTGGAG